>NW_026714547.1:0-49550 GCF_029784015.1 Lycium ferocissimum | reverse complement strand
CAAATTTCGCGGGGTTTTTAGCCGGGCCAATTTAAACATATTATTCCGGGGTTTTAAACGATCTATCATCCACATACTTATGGCTCCATGGCCAAAAATCAAAATGAACTTATTCCCTAAGGTATAGAACATACTTATATACTACCATGCCAAAACCTATCCTTCAGAGGGTACTAACACTAGGTAAATTACTTCATTCTTTATTTGGCGAGTCTTGGGTCTTAACCCGGACTTAAAACATGGGGAGATTTTGCTGTAGTAATCGTTACCTACGATTTCTCTTAGCACCCATAGGCATCACTGTATACTCACATGCCACAAACAAATCCAAATATCCTGAAAATTGAAGATCTGATAGCCAAATAACTGAATAATGGCGTACCGAAAAACCATAACCCTGCTAACTACAATATAGTATAACTGATAATCGATTTAACCGATAACTATAAAATACGAGCATCGCCTTTCTGTCCTTTTCCCCGATATGGATTATGTTCTGGTCTATGATGACTATGAATTTTGTCCCACTTCAATATCCTTCTCAATTTCATCCGTCACCAATATGCACCACCCGATGGGTAATCATCTCACTTGACCTTTGATTTTTCTACTCATCGCTACGTGTTCATACATTTCTAATGGACTGATAGGAGAGAATGTTACTGTTCTAAGCTTCGTGGCATGAGTTAGGAAAGTTCCTGAACAAAGGGCTTTACACGATCTAGAGTATGAAAGAAGTGAGACAATCCCCCGAATGTCTTGGTAGTTAACCATTCATATGGCTACGCCCAGACACACATATAAAAAGAAAACTCCACCGGACACGATTTCATAGACTCAAAGACACTAATGTGAGTTCTGATACCAAGCTTTGTCATGTCCAGAACAACGGTCTGAATGCAACACGGCACTCGGTGCCTTCCTGCATGTGATCGAGCGAACCACATGACTTTTTGAATCATCATGAGGCATAACACGATGAAATATAACATAAAACATAATGAGACTTAATAGAACATGAGACGTCATAATATTTAATAAAGTACTTATATAAAACGTGAATGCAGAAATATCGTAAACAGAGCCAAAGATGGTTACACAACTCTGAGTATTGACATAACTGACTAACTAGTCTATGAAACCTCTATCATGAATACGAACCATAAAACATACTTGTTGGGACAAGGATCCCAAATACCTTAACTTGCTAAACATGATATGAAAATAAAAATAAGGATAACACCCCGAATGAGATGAGGCTTACCAATAAGTTGATACGAGCAAATCCTACTAAGCAAATGTGTTATCTTGTAAATCCATACCTGCATCGTGAAATGCAGGCTCCCAGGGAATAGAAAGGGGATGTCGGCACATTAAATATACTGGTATGTAAAAAATCGAATGAAATAAACATGTCCATGAAATAACATGATAAGAGTCAAGAGTCGTGAAATTGAAACACTGTCGCATGAATATGGACATGAATACATACATATATATAACATGATTTAAAAAATTTGAGGGAGAGCCTTAGTATAACCGACATGTAACCACTACGTTAACACGTGGCATCTGATCTCTGCCCAATAAGCTGTCCTGTACCTTGTCGGGGTACAAGACGTGAACGTGGCATCAATGGATCCAAATCCCTCAACGGGGAAAAATATGAAGGTATCGTCCTAAACATGAGCGGAGCGATCCTTATCCTACGCTGGCAAATGTAGTTTCAAGTATAAAACCTTCTCGGTAATCTGTGCAACTGCCATAATATGAACATGGATATAGTTGGCTTAATAGCCCATGAATTATATAACTTGCTTGTAAACATTATTCTTGCTTGTAGTATAACATGAAGGTGATATATATAACATAACTTGTATGAAAACATGGAGACATGTAGGATTTTCATGAAAAATCAAACATAATATTTCATGACTTGCATGTAAGAACTCATGGAATACAAAGTATGGGTTTTCATGGATTACGGACAGATTCTCAATAATCAAAAGGGACTATTAAGAACACAATAATGAAGAAATCATACAAACATAGCATATCATGGTACATGTACTTAGGGTTATCATGAACATGGCTAATACCTTAGTTTGATATAATCTCATACTTTCATGGAAGAACGTGGCGTGGGGAAGAACAAAGATGTTCCCACACGTAGATAGAAACTCTACATAACTGGGAATGCTCCAATCTTGTAGTAAAGGTCTGAACTTAAAGAGGAACTCCTAAAGCCTTAGTCTTGAATCCCTTAATTGGGTTTTCAAAAAACCCTAGGTTAAGAACATTGAATTTCTACTTAATAATCAGAACATATGTTGGAATTAACTGAATAGGCTTACCTTAAAGTATCTTGAAGGTTGGGAGGGAAAAGCTTCATCCTTAGGGCTTAAGAGACTTCTTTAGGGTTCTTTTCTTTAGAAAAATTGGTTTAAAGTGAAGTGAATATAACGAAGTTAGGCTTTTAAAACATCGTGTTCAGTGCATGGCCATGTAGCTGGAGCCATTTCACGTAGGTGATGGCGCGAAAAGGCAAAAGAATGGCTGCGCACTCGCGCGATCACGCACACGAAGGGCACTTCGCGCGTGTACTATGTGTAGCGTCCAATAAAACGGGAATAACTTCTAGTACAGATCTCTATCTCCATAATATGTGGTTGGAAAGGTATTTCAAATACCTACAACTTTCATGTTTTGAGTTTTCTCAAACTCCTATCGTAAATACCCGAAAACAGGCCATAAGTACAGACTATCTCAGACTTAGACGGATTTAGAAGACCTTAAGAACTTCACTTTTTGGTTTGACTTCAAAATGACTGTTTATCATCCGAATTCATCCTGGATGGATTCATATAGTTAAAATTTTATACTAGTTTCATATATTCACACCTAACTCGGATTTATGGGATGTTATACCATTGCTAAAAGACACACTCCCACCTTTCAAGGCCTTGAGTGAGAGAAAATTTTCCATCCTACCAATCATGTGCTTTTGGGGCCTACTATCCACGAACCATTTTGACCCGCTTCCTCTTCACTCTAGCCCAAACAAAGTCATTTTTTGATTAGGAACCAAGCCAACTTGGGTCCCTTTTAATCCTTGAATAGGTGAATAAGAGATCTAATCGGCCATGCACGTAACCACAGATTTCATCTTTCGAAGACCAGGCCCTGTATTCTTGGGTTTGTTTTCAATATAAACGTTGTTTCTGTGCACAGACTGAAATCTTGCTTTGCAAGAGTCTTTGTAATGACTAGTATTGCCACAATGAGTGCAAAGCATATTATTAGTCACAGAAACGTACTTGCTATGAGGATTGAACGGGGTCTTGGCCTTTTTATAACTAATACCCTATCTACCATCAATACTCTTGCACATAGCAGCAACCTTATTTGAGAAACAGGTCCAATGAAGGGACTTATCAAGCTCAGTTTTCACATGTCTTAAGTCCTCTTGAAGTCTGTAACGACCCGTTTAATCGTTATAGTGTTTTGACCCATTTAACCTTGTTGAACCTTTCCCCAAGTCCCGTTAGCATGATCTATGACTTAATAAAGTCATTGGGTTGGTTTCCGCAAGGTTCGAGGGTAATTGAGCCATTGATGGAGAAACTAGTTAAGTTGACGAGTTAGAGTTTACCACGGTCAACGACGGGTTAGGATGACCCCGTGCCAATGTTTTGGAAGTTCCAACATGTTATTATGATGATTTTGAACTTGTCCACAAGTTTTGGTGAGGTTCCGAAGAGTTTCGGATGAGTTTGGATTTTGTCGCGCTCGTATTCGATGTTTTCGCTGGAGGTTTGTCGATATAAATGGATCCATATTGAGCATCTGACCATTTTTTTGAGTGAGGTCTGAATCATTAGAACCGTATCAAAATTATGAAGATATAGGAAAAAGAATCGATGCGTTTGGCCTCAGGATGAGGGAGTTATGACCATTTTAGTGGGGACACATCCGGCGGCTCGCTACGGCCGCAAGAGGCCGCTATAGCGGGACCGCTGCAGCGGTCTGGAGACCTCACAGCCGTCAGCGGGCCAGAAACCTCTATTTTAATTCCCCAACTTCAAACCCTTATTCCCAATACCCAAAAGTTAGTTTTCAAGAGAGAAAGAGGCAAAATTCATCCCATTCTTTGGTGGAAACATCTTGGAGGGTAAGTTCCCATCTTTATTGTTCCTTTTTCCTTCTTCTTCAAGATCCGCTGATTATTCTAAAGAGGTCCATCAATGGTGGGTGATAATCCTAGAATTAGTAAACGCTTAAATAATTGGTGGGTTGTTTATTTTATTGTTGATTAATCACCAGAGGATTATCACTTTCTAGGAAGAGAATTTGATTTCTTATGGTTGGAATTGCATGTTGAGACTTAGGGTTCCAATAAAAATGGAAGCTTTGTCCTAAAATCTGTTTTAAGGGTAAAATTGATTAGAAACCACATGAATTGAAGGTTAATGATTTTAGAGATATAGGTTATGATTGATTCACCATTGAAGGATGGTTTCATCCATTGAAAAGGGTAGAAGTAAGTGGGTGTTCTTCCCCAAATGGTATTTCTTGTGATGAACAGAATTCCATGAAATTAAGATCGAAGGTTAACTAGATGATGGGTAACATAATTATGCACTAAATCTCTCGTTTTACCCTCATGAACCCGGCTTCACATTGTAGGGCTACTTTGGACATTTTTCTAAAAGTATAGCAATATGGGTATCGTTGGACTCGTTTAGACCTGTAGAGTACTATTTTGACTATATTGTATCTGAATTTTTAATAAAATTATAGTTTTGCCCTTATGGCTCGAGTTTGGCTATTTTGGGTCCATTTTTGAGTTTTGGGTAAAACTATGGCAATATGGGTATCCTTAGATTCGTATTCTAATATAGAATTCATCTTTGATAGACATTAATCATTTTGAGGTTCTCCAAAGAGAAGGCAAGGCTAAGTTTTGGCGATTCGAGACTATTGCTCGACATTCCAGGTAGGTTATGGCTTACTTTAGTTAGACTTTGATTAGCGAAACGTATGTATTGTGTAGAATTGATGGGAGAAAGGATAATTAGGTCTTCGGACATGGTGTTTTGGTTGGATATTAGCTAGGTTGGTATGACTTCTGATTTTGTGGGCTCGTCGCTATTACTTTATGTACTGAAATATGAGGTGTAGTTGTATTCATATTGTGACGTTTTGGGATGGATTTCTATTAGGTTGATTGTTATTGATGGTGGCTCGTTGCCCTATTATGGTGATTAGACTTATTACCTAAATTGTCGTGTTGTACTCGGTCTCTCTTATTATGACATATATTATCGGAGAAAAAAAGGATAATGAGTTTAGGCTTGAATTGTGATATAAATTGATGACCGTACATAGATGAAAACTTGATGTAGGATTCACTGTTGATGATAATATATACAAAAATGTAGCATCTTGGTGATACAAGAATGAGGCGTACTTGCTACGTGTGGGAGTAAAGAGGGACATAGACTCTTATGTGGGTTGAGACGGTTTGTATGATTCATTTCATGGTTGAGTTGATCCAAGTCTTGATATGATTTGTGGCTTGTGAATTGTACCTGACCGTTGTTTTATTGGTTTGCATTGATTTACCATGTTTACACTGATTTATGCATTCATAAACTCATGCAAAATGAAAAATGGTTTGGAAAACTTATGGCATGATGCCTTGTGTTTGACATTAATGTTGCTAATTGTTCATAGTCCATACATACTAATGAACCGGAATACGTTGAGACATACATTGTTATGTGAAATTAGTGAAGAAGTTAATATAATCTTAACTTTGGAACTTGTGATACTATTTGATACATGGTACTTGATGATTTGAGCATGGATAATAAGAGGCAGGAAATACCGTTACGTACAGATATATGGAAAGGCACATATGTGACCTAGATTATGGCTCGTAGTCCGAGGTTCTTCCGAAAATAAGGGATACATTGATGTGGGGCCCGCGTCCCAGGTTTTTTCGGAGGCGGAGGTTTATGCTCGGGGTCCGAGGAGTGTTCGATCGAGTGGTACATGGACACCATGGGTCCCCGCAGGTCATGACTACCGAGCAATGACATCGCTAGCACGTGTGTGTACAGTTCGAGTGATTGGCCAGTGCATTGCATTGCACATTATCATATTTTGCATTGCACATCATTACATTTTATTCTGCGTTATTATATGCTCGTTTGATACTGATTTTGATACGGATGTTGAATGTCTATTATGATATCAATATGACCATTGACTGAGTTAAATGGTGGATTAGTGACTCTACCTAGGGACGGAACTTGGGCTTGTGATTATCCGGTGAAATTATTGAAACTTGAGCGTACTTGTGGGTTAGAGCTTCACTTAGGTTGCTTGACTCTTGTTATGGGATATTCCGTGACTTGGATTTAAGTATTATGTCTATCTCGTTTATCTTGTTGATTTTATGCTTATATACGTGAACTAATCTTAGTCGGCCTACGATGCTTACCAATGACATAAAATTTGTACTTGATACTACCTTGTCGCACCCCTTTTTGAGTACGATTGTATTCAGTAGATTTTCCTCAGGGCTACATCTCTAGCTTGAAGCTAGTTTGCTCGATCAAATCCGGGTGAGCTTCTATCCATGCTATGCCACCTCGGAGATCTCTCTTTTCCGATGTCTATTTTGATTCATATCATTCTTTGTTATTATATTTTGAGCTATACTTCATTCTTTAGACATTGTTAGTTAGAGTCCTTGTACGATGACTTTCGTATTTTGGGGGTGTAACGGTTAAGACTTCCGCATATTATCTATTAATTTTTTTGACTTATTTTATTTATATTATTCATTCACATGATCATTGATATCGCTAGTATAAAGGATTAAAGATGTTAAAATTGGCTAATGATTAATGGGTTAATGGATAAGGGTTCGCCTACTAGTGATAATAAGGTAGGTGCCCACACGATCGGTAATTAGGTTCGTGACAAAGTCGCTTATTTTTATCTAGCTCAGCAGAGAGATTCATTTTAGCCTTTTTGAGTTCACTTTCAAACTCAAACTGAATCTCACTACTCACTTGTTTTCCTTTAGAAGGGCTGTTCACCCATTTGTTATTCTGGCGAATCAACAGAGTATTATCTCTAGTTAATTCTTCAACTTGTTCCTTCAAATCAATAATATTAACTACCATATCATCACCATTTGAGTCACTTTTAGTTGCTTTAATGACCAGGTTCTTCTCTTTCCTTGGCTCCTATCTTTCAAGCTCCTTCTTTTTCTTCATCTCATAGGTTTTGAGATTTACAATCAAATCATCAATAGTCATTTTCTCCAGGTTGTCGGCTTCAGTTATAGCATTAAATTAACTCTCCCAAGATCCTAGTAGAACACTGAGTATTTTTTGAACTCGCTTGTTGATTGGAATAATCACACCAAGAGAATGAATCTCATTGATAATGGAGGTGAAACGAGTGTGCATATCCTGGATTGACTCATCATCCTTCATCCTAAATAGTTCATACTCAGTGGTGAGCATGTATATTTTGGACTGCTTGACTTGAGAGGTTCCTTCATGCACCGTTAGAAAAGATTCCCATATTTCCTTGGCAATTTCACAAGAGGAAACACAATTATATTCATCTGGTCCAATACCACACATTAGAATTCTTTGCCTTGAACCCTTTTCAATGGCTTTTTTATCAGTTTTAGTGTATTCTTTCCTGGGCTTTACTTCTAGCTTTCCAGTTTCAATATCATTCCTTATAGGAACAAAAGGACCATCAATATTTACATGAAAAACTCCTTTCTCAAGGGATTAAAAACCACGATTGCAAGCACTCTCTTGACTAACTCTAACCAAGAACCAAACAATTCAATTAACTCTAGCTGAACCTCAACTCACCATAACTAACTATAGTCATGCATTTATACAAAAAGCTTAATAAACCAAATACCTACAAAAGCCCTTCTTAAAAGAAGTGTAGGTTTACAACATCTAGACCGAGAAGACAAAGACTAAACAACCTAGGACTTAAGACATCTTCAGTCTTGGGAGCTAGTCCTTGGATTTGTTTACTCTTGATCTTGAAAGCTCGTAGAAAACAAGGCTGCTTCTTTTCAACAATGAATTATTATAATTTGAAGTGCTGTCAAACAAATGCCAACATGTTGTTTATATGAGGAACCAACGAGAGCATGTAAGGATCATGTGAGTGGCATGTGATATGATAGAGACGTTGCAATGATCCTTGTATTTTACCCGACATGCGGCATCGTTTGCCGTGACTCTACAAGTCGGAACGACCACGGCTTTTGCGATTATCACGTTCGTACAAAGGCCCGGGGGACCCAATCAAGGACCTGGTCCTTGGTGTAAATGTTGATCATCAAAAATATGAAGTGTCATAACTTATCAATATATGTGTTATATATTTATTATAATATTAATAATAAAAAGAGATAAAAGACATATATCTTCTCGAAGGGTTGTGTCACTTCAAAAAAAAAATAAAGAGTTCTAATACTAATAGGAACTCTAAAGTTGAAAGATCGTAAGTTTTCTTCTCAGACAGAAAATAGAAAGAAAAACCTCTCTGTGAAGAACTTCGAAGAAAGATTCCTGCGTTGTTCATGAAATAATCTTCTTCTCTATAATTCATGTATGACTTAGACTGTGACTTTATACAGTGTAGATTATCTTTGTATGTGATTACAGGATCGTTGACTAGTGAAACAAATATAGATGGATCATGGGAGAACTGTATGTTCTAAGTTAGATTGTTGTACTTTTCTTTATTGGTATCAGAGCCTAATACTGAAGTTCTTTCTAGATCCCTTAATAACTTGTTGCATGATCAAAACTTTATCCCTTTCTCAATGTATAAAAATGGTCCTCAGATTACATACCTAGCCTATGCAGATGATATCGTTATCTTCAGCAGTGGCAATTTAAAGTCCATTAAGCTGGTTATGAAACAGGTTTAGAACTATGAAATTTCTTATGGTCTGATGGTGAATAAGGACAAAAGCTTTTTTCCTAGTCAGTCCTAAAACTTGTGCATATAGGATTAACAGAATTAGGAATAAAATTGATTTCTTGGATAAAAGTTTCCCTTTTACTTACCTTGGTGCCCCATTTACATTGGTAGAGAGAGGTTGTCTTACTTTAATAACATGACTGCTGTGATCATTAAAAGATTGAGTGGGTGGCAAGGCAATATGCTCTCTTATGGGGGCAGGCAGGTTCTCATCAAAAGCGTCATTCATCCTTGCTCATTTATATCTTATCTGCTATTAACCCCCTTAAAGGTACTATTGAGCTTAGTGAAAAACATTTTGTTAATTTCTTTTGGGGTGCTGCTAATGGCAAAAATAAATATCCTTGGGCTTCTTAGGAAAATCTTTGTTTTCCAAAGAATGAATACGTATTGGTATTAGAGGTATGGAAGATATTAGCAATACCTTTACTTTGAAAAGATGGTGGCAATTCAGAACCAAAAGTCTATATAAGTCGATTTCTTAACGTTAAATATTGTCCTAGAGTGCATCTGTTGGTTAAAAAGCAGTACCTTTGGTAATTCTTAAGCTTGGAAGCATCTTACGTAGGGCAGGCAAGTTTGAAAATCAGATTACTTGGAAGATCAATGACGGAGAGTGTAGTTTTTGGTGGGATAACTGGACTGAGACGGGACCTCTTGCTCAACTTTGTCCAAATTTCATCACAAGAAACATCGGCTGATAAAGGTAAGAGATTTTATGATTAAAAACACTTCGAGATGTTCCGTAAATCGTACAAACACTTCGCTCTCAGCCAAGTCGTTCCGCATATCATTTCCCCATTAAATCGACAAAGGGAACAAAGGTGATTATGCTATTTGAAAGCAAGATGATGGACACTTCCAATGGTTCACCTAGCAAACATCGAAAGCATGACAATCCAATGCCACCATTAGCAATATACGTATAAATCCATTCCTTTTAAAATGGGCTACGTGTTGAGAATTTACGATGGCAGAGTTCCTCTTTAAAGGGACCAAATACGAGTGATTCTTAGAATGGTGCATCAAGCCAGGTGTCTGTTCTCAAAAATGAAACTTTTCAACATGTTTTTGTGGAAAGTAATGCTGCTAAGTATGTATGGAGAGCTATTGTGAATCCATTGGGAATTACTCATCAACATCTGCCTATTAGAGGCTTACTAAATGATTGGTGGAAAAAAAAAGCAAGAAATAAGGTTCACAAAATGGTGCTGCAGGCTGCTCCTATTACTATTTGTTGGGAAATATGGAAAGCATGGGCTGCTTGTAAGTATGGAGACAACAACAAGTTCTATCTCTATAGGATGGTCACACAATGTATTTGGAATATCAAAGCTATACTTCAAGATTCATTTCGTAACATTGACATTGGAGGAAGTTGGGCTAATACTTACAGCATGATTGAAGGACTTAAACCAATTATCAGATGAATGCACTCATGTCTACTGGATTAGACCTCTGTAACGACCTACTAGGTCGCGGGGGTGACTTAGTAAACTAGGACCTCCGTTGGGAATTCCGAGGCCGCGAGTGAGTCCGTAGCATGTTTTTATTTAAATGCGCATGTTTGATTTTCGTCTGTAGGGCCTCAAATTGGTGTTGGAATTTTTAGGTGAAACGCTGGTAGAAAAACCCGAGCTATCGGTCAAACGAACCGTCTAAAGTAGGCCGCGAGACCGCTCGTAATGCGAGTCCGTCGTAGCCGATAAGAGGGGTCACCATGGCGAGTAAGGGGGGTCACCGTCGTGGGGCGGGAAAATTTAATAAGTGTCCGTTGGGGTAAATAGTAGTCTACGTTGCAGCCGGTCAACTAGAGTGCGTAAGACCGTTTATATTCTTTATTCGAACTCATTCTCCTCATAACTCCAAAACAGCTTCCCAAAAACACTTCGTGGCATTTTCTAAGGCTAGGGCTAAAATAATCTTAAAAGGTAAGTCTCAACCCTTTACTTTGTTCATCCCATCATCATATTAAGTTCTATGATTAGTTTAAGGTCTCGTTAATAGTGAATGAAAGGACCAAAGCCCTAGAACTTAAGAAACCCTTGAATAATGAATGGGTTAGTGATTTTTGCTGTTGTTTATTCACCTAAGGTTATAATTTATCATTTCCTAGTGGGGAATTCAAGTTCTAATGGACGAGAATGACGTATTAAGACTTAGGGGTTTCATAAAGATGGTAACTTTAGCATAAAACCGCTCAGTAAAAGTGTTAAATTGATTAGAAACCCGTGAATTAGAATAATATGATCATCGCGCAGGCACGAGTTCACCATAGCGATAGTTCAACCAATTAGAAAAGTAGAAAATGTGGGTTTCCCTTTTCAATTTGTTGTATTGCTTCGAGTAGATGATTCAAATACTTATGTAGCGCTATATTTCTAGACTTTTTAACGTTCGAGGCGTTACGTAAAGGAAAGGCTCACGTGGAATACCTGCATTGTTCCTAAGCCCATGCTGAGGCAGGCTTCGGTCTACTCGAGTTAGATTTTGATTAGTTGATTGTATATGTTATGAAATTTTGATAGGAGAAGCATGATTAGGGCCTATTACAAAAAAGTCTTGTTGAAAATTCCTAAGTTTGATATTGATTGATTAATTATGTGATGAACTATTATGATATGATGCGTAAGAAGCTTATCAAATACTCTTCGTTGACTCGTATAATCCCTTATTCATGCTATTGATTTAATTAATTTTGAGTCTCCATGACTTGTGCCATACGGTGACTTGTTCACATTCCTTATTGATTATCGTAACGTAACATATCGAGATAGAAAGAATATATAAATATAAAAAGGCACATTGATGCGGGTGAGGATGTGGCCTAGTTATGCGCCGTGATCCGAGTCGCCTGAGCGAGTGGTACATGCGGACACCACGTGTCCCCCGTGTCATGGCTATTTCGGAAACCAACACCATTTAGCACGCGGTACGGACATGTTTCGTAGGCGAGATAATTTATGAACAGGATTGTGTCAGCGTTGGCGTATACGGGTTGAGTTACTTTTATTACCACGTTTCGCGTGGACTTATCTTATTTTAGTGTTGGATGATTCTTGATAATTTAATATGAAGTAGGTGTCGTTGTGCCTATCTATTTATTCTATTGATTTTATGATTTTGCGTGTACGATACTAATCTTATTGCCTATAATATCACCGATACATAGTATTGTACCGATACTACCTTACTACATTCTTTTTGAGTGATTGTAATCCATAGAGCATCTACCCGACCTCATATTTAGCGTAAGGCTAGTTTCCGACAGATTCGAGGCGAGGTCTTATTCATGTCGTGCCTCCCATGATATATTTTCCTATCGATGTCTACTTTCATTCCGTACATTACTTATGTTATTTCCGCATACCGTTATTTCCTTAAATGTATTTATGTTTTAGAGTCCTTATACGATGACTTTCGGATTTTAGGGTGGTTGTAATAGTTAGACTTGCACAATTGTTCTTTTCTTATAGCATGACTAGACGTTTTGGGATTATTATATTGTTTATATCCGACTTGTCTAAAAGCGGGTTAATTAATTTGCACCGCTGGTTAAGGGGATGGTTCACCCACTAGGGGATTGTGTGGCTGCCACTCACGACTACGTGGGTCATGACAACCTCAAAATGGAATCATCAAACTAAATTTTGATGGCAGTTTCATCAAAACATCCGTGCTTGAATTTGGGCAAAGTGGTTAGGAAGGACAATGGTGATTTCATCTTTGGTTTCTCTATTCCACTACTTGCCGAAAATAGTAATCACACTGAGACTGAAGCTGCTAAGTATGGTGTGGAGTGGTGTATTCAACATGGTCACACAAATCTCCACATAGAACTTGATTCTATGATGATTACTAATGTGCTCATTCAACAAGACACTAGCAATTTGAAACTCAAACACATCATAAAAGATTTCCAAGTTTTCGTCACAGTTAATCATGCCATCTCTCATCGTGAGAGAAGAATCACATTCTTAACTTATTGGCTAAGATGACATCTACAAGTGGAACAAGACCTTCCATCACTTCTTCAAGATCTTCCTAGAGGGCAAATGGATGCTTCAACTCGACAAATAGCCAACACCAACTTTTAGAAGGAAATACGAGAAATGTAACTTTTTTGTTAGTTAATTTTCGTTATTTAGGAAAAGACTTGATAGGCTAATCCTTAGATTGTTTTGCAATCTCTTTTTGTAGACTTGAGGCAAGGTTCCATGTCCCCCTTCTAGTCATTGTGTTACTTACAAATTAACAATGGCAGGTTCCAAGCCAACCCCTCTCTCTCTCTCGCCCCACACACATAGGCTCACAACCTAGTGGTGATGGCTTAAACTAAAAAAAAAAAAAATACCGCTTTCGTAAATCAACTACAAAAAAAAGACATTTAAATCAAGATAGAGTAGACAAAGTTCCAACGTTTAAACAATTAGTTTACTAATAATACTAGTTTATATATTTGTTAGTATTATAATACTAAGATGTAAGATATATGAATTGTATATGTAACTATATACTTCGGTATGGTATTTGGTATTTCGCTATTTTGTTTATGAATACCGAATACAAAACTTTTTAAAAATGCATACCAAATACCATTCCAAATACCATAATACCGAAACCGGAGTATAAAAAATTTTGATTTCGATATGGTAATCAGTATCTACCATACCATGGCCACCCCTACCTTGTCCTGGAAGTAGGGAAAATTAGCTCAATAAATTTCCCCCCCCCCCCCCCCCCCCCCCCCCCCCACACTAATTGTCTTATACTCACCCTACCAACACGCCCCCACTAACCCCCAAAACCCCCCCTCCCCCCACCACCTCCACACTCCTAATCCCCCCGTGTCAACCCCAATGTTTGCCTAGATCATATATTTTGCTAATTACCAAACGCCAAAAAATATGAAAAATCCCCACTTAGTAAAACATTTTCCTTCGTACCAAACTTACTCATAGTTAACACTGAAAATTTTAACGGATGTTTTTGTAGACCTAAAACTTAAATCGTGAGGCACTTTTTTTTGTCCGACCGAGAATTTTTTTTTAAAGGATTCGGTTTGTTAAATGAAATACCACAAGAATGTTAGTATTAACCTTTAGGTGAAAGTTGAAAGCATAAACGTAATAGATATAACCACGAAAGTAAACATTGAAAAGACGGGACTAGATAGTACAACTTCATGTTATGTTTTATTGAAAGAAACATGAGTAAAAAGACAATCCAACTGCTGATCTCTTTTTCGTGATAAAGTAGAGGAAACTTGTTTTAAGGTATCATCATTTTGATAGATTCAACAAACAACAAGTTAATCATGTCTTTAAGTTTGTCTTTGGAGTTTGGTATTCATCTTTCTTCGGGTACGTAGTGTCTATCACACGTGCGAGATTCAAAGCCTTGGTCGCGGGACAAACATTGGTACTTCCGCAGGGACGGAGGAATTCTCGTTTATATCTTTCCATGCATTCGTGACTTCTTTCTAAACTCAATGTATGCCTCTTGCTTTGAAGCTCCACTTTCATGTAGCTTTCAATTATTGAAGCTACATGTCCTCTTTGTTGTTCATCCTACATCAAGTATATACATTTCAATATCTTAAATATAGTTACACATTTAAACATTTTCATCTTTCATATTCCAAGACTATTTAAAGCCAATCCAATACTTATTTCTTTTCCTTCTGTATACATATGTCTATTTTATTATTTTGTGCCAATGAACCTTCAAATTATTAAGTGAGATTACTTTGTATCTACTTTCGAAAAAATAAAATAGTAACTCTAGACATCAGACTTGTACCTACTTTATGTCCAACCATATCATCCACTAGTTCTGCAATTACTCGAAGCTCAAACGATTAAAGGTTCATTTATCATCCATTCAAAAGTCTCTCTACTTATAAATTCCTCCATACCAACTAAGGAAGTTGTTGAAAGCATCATATAGGCACAACTTACAAGTGCATTTTTCATATTCTCTTCACATGTTGGAGTATATTGAGCGTCCAATCATTGGGCTTCTTAAAAAAGTCTCTCACCAACTTTTTCATCTAGAAAAGAAGCAAAACAAGTAAACTAGATATAAATAAAGAAAAGTATTCTTTTGTAATGAGAATGTTTTATCAGAAAAGTTGTTATTATTTCTTCCCTCTAACTTAATACTGATTAGTTAAGCAAGATAACCTCATTTTTTGCATAGTTCACGTGATCCGATTTACATTCTTTGGCCAAAACTTCTTCATTTTCATTGTAAATGTCCAGGAGGGCTTGATAAGCAGGTCTCATAGATGGCGGCAATGAATCCAGGGCACCAATGTCCCATCTACAAAATTAGGATTATTTGTATATCAAAATCAACACTAGCAAATTAAATTTTAACATCTTGTCCGTACATATCATATCATTTCTCAGTAACAACATGATGTTATACCCCGAGTTTTCAGAGCATAAGTATGACATGTACCTCATCGTAGTAATGGAGTGCCTGGGAGACGTCCCATGATGTTTTGAAAGGTACAAGCCATGGAAAGTGCGTAACAACGAAGAAAAGTGGCGAATTACGAATTCGCAAGTCGTAATCGGAGAGAGTATTTTGAAACACGAGAACATGGCCATTATTAGTATAATAAGTGATAAAATATCATGTATGGAGAGTTTCGGAATATTTCGAGATCGAGTAAATTGAAGAAAATAAGTTCGACGTAAAATTTGGGAAACGCTCGGGCAAAATTTTAGTCAACTTTGGAGGCGCATATCTCATAGTATATGTGGAGTTTTAAGGTGTTTCAAAATTCTAAAATGAATTTCGTCGAGTCTAGTTTGTAATACAATAAACCGTTCATTGATAGATATCGCAGTAGAGAATTATAGACGTTACAAATCGAATCGTCGTCTCGCAGAACAAGATTTCAGCATCGCTACGTACCGTAGCGTGAAACCGACTTGGCATTTTTTTTTAAAAGGGACAAAACCTCATTTTTTTCAACACAAAATGTCCCAAAATTTCCAGAAACTTCAGCCCCCAAAAAGGGCTCTTATTCTCACACTAATCGAGGATTTTGCACAAAATTTCAAGCAACCAAATGCTAACCGAGGTTCGGGCAACGCGGTAGTGCGCGATTATAATTTTGTTTTGTGTTGAAGTGTGAGTTTGAAGATCAAGAAAATGATGAAGATTTGCTACTTTCATAAAGCAAGGTATGAATCTTCAAATCCCTCTTTATTAAGTTTGATTAAGGAATAAATGCAAGATCAGAAGTTATAGTTTGTCAGTTTGATGTCATGGATTGCATGATCGAGGGTCAAGAGAAATTGGATGGAAATACATATATTAATCTCGTAGGATGTTGAGAATGTTGTTATTGATGTTGTTAGTATTAATTTCGACTTCTTTACTAAATAAAGTTATTAATTAGTCGTATTCTAAGTTGGTTGGTTAAAATTTGTAAAACAATGCGGTTGGTCGTTTTTTATGGAATACGTGGTGTTGGAAATAAATGTTATTACTATTGGGTTTTGTTGTTGATGTTGTTATCGTCGAATTGAAATTTCGGGCCAGGGCACATAAAACAGGGGAAATGCTGCCCGAATTTCGACGAATTTAAAAGGTGCTTGCTTGGGATTTAATCCTAAGTATCTATAAGCTAATGTTTTGGTTCTATATGTATATTATTGTAGATCTTGAAGCGAACTTAAGTTCGGATTAGCTTAGGAGAATTTGCGGACGAGGTATGTAAAGCTTACCCTTTCCTTCTTTTGGCATGTCTTAGATGTAAGTAAGATATGATACGATACGAGCCTTGGGGTGACTCTACTCTTAAGATCCGAGCATGTCTACGATTCTTATTCACTTCTTGATATCCGCACTCTTAATGTAGTCGAGCTAGTGCCCTCGAGTCTTTTGTATGTCTGGATAATGAATGTTGCATAAAGAGTTTTATTCCTAAGGTGTTCTATAATGTATAATGTCCCTAACTTTCATATATGATCTCGGATTGCTATGATATGTTCGTAGAGAATTCTATAACGAATAATGCCCGTAACTTTCATAGGCGGGCTCGGACTGGCTTGATACATGTTTATGATCCCTGAGACGTTATGTAACATATTTCGTAATGATATTTCAAGAGTCCTGAGTGTGACTGTCATTCGGATACTCGAGCGTTGATTTGTCTACTTATCGATCGAGTCTTAAAAGATGATTTTTATGCATACGGTTTCTCACTACTCTGCTCGTGCGAGCTGTTATTACTTCTTTCACCGAGTCCCGGGCCAGGTATGTATTCGTGCACAGTTCACTGCATTGTTCACCGAGTTCCTCCCTAGAGGGCCGGGTACGATATATATATGATGATATGATTATGGCGCCAGCCCACAGGATAGGCCGAGTATGATATACATGATGGAGACATGATCTCATTCACCGAGTCCCTCACTAGAGGGCCGGGTACGGTATATATGTGATTACTTCACCGAGTCCCTCACTAGAGGACCGGGTATATATATGGATATATATATATATATATATATGATGACATGATGATACGATGATTTTATTTACCGAGTCCCTCACGGGAGGGCCGGGACACGTTACATATGCATATGTACACGATGATTATTCACTTATGTATCTAAGTCCCATAATGAATTGGATATGATATTGACATGCATGGTTTATGTTTCAGAGGCAAGCCTTGTGGTTTTCTGGTTACTGTACTAATTTTCTATACTCCTTACTTCAGTACGATTTTGTTTACTGTATTCCATGCTTTACATGCTCAGTACATATTCCATACTGACCCCCTTTCTTCGGGAGCTGCGTTTCATGCCCGCAGGTACAGACGATCGTTTTGGTGATCCGCCAGTCTAGGACATCCATTCTGCTGTCTTGGAGCGCTCCCTTGTCCGGAGCCCATATTTTGGTATAGATTCCTTCGTCGTATATATGTACGTTTATTCAGGGGTACGGCGGGGGCCTGTCCCGTCATATGATTCTGTGATTACTCCTAGAGGTCTGTAGACACATGTGTGGGTTGTGAATAATTACTGTTCGGCTATGTCTGTGTGATTTATGTTTTGGGCGGTCCCATCCGCAGTGGCAGCCTTGTCGACTGCGTGTATATATATGTTTTCTTGAGATGTTGTGGTTATTATGATAGCCTTTCCGGTTTATATGCGATATGTATACACATGTTTATATACGACAGTTTGAGACAACGGCCGCGCGCGCGCGTGTATGTATATAAGTTGTTTGTATGCTGATTATGGTTAATAGGTGTGTACGGGTGTCTAGCTCAGGCACTAGTCATGGCCCACGGGGTTGGGTCGTGACATCCACCGTGCCTAGATGGCCGGACATGTCACCGCGAAGGCGGGCTGCACACGATTTCACTGTGCCTAGATGGCCGGTAGGGGTGTACAAAGTAAACCGACAAACCGCACCAAACCGATAAACCGAGTCAAATCGAGAAAAAAACCCGACTAGTGGTATGGTTTGACTTGATTTGGTATTGGAAAAAAAAATCGAGCATAGTTGGTTTGGTTTGGTTTTAGCTAAAAAAAGTCAAACCGAACCAAACCAACCCAATATTAGATATATTCAATTTTTAAAATATTTTATACATAAAAATATTTATTTGTAATGTAATTTATAAATATTTCTTAACTTTTTTGTAGTTTTTTTTTATCTATTATGATATCATTCAAGTTTGAACTTAGAATTTTGAATGCGAATAAGTTTTATATCCTATGGATGTTAGTAACTCATATAAAGTTCAAATCAAAACCAACTCAACACTAATACTAACAAAAGGAAATTCAATTTACCACTAGGAATGACAATAATGTTGGATATCTATTCTTTAGTTTTGTATAATTAGTTTAGAGAGTGAAAATCCATAATTTAAGTTTTTTTCTTGTCATGTAAATAATACTTATTAGCCGTACTTATTTTAGCATAACATAGTATTTTTAGATTATGGTAATTTTCTTTATGGCTTATTAATTAGCAATGTTTATTTTAACCGATTTTATTATCTTTTGTTGAATATTTTAATACAATGTCATCACTCTTCTCACATTTTGTGTTATTTTCTTATGAAACACCTTAATTACATAGTTGTATCTTACTCTAACTAAAGAAATATTTGCAGTAAAAGTTATCTATTTTATATCAAGACTATTCCGGAAAAAAAAACCCGAATAACCTGAGAAAACCGAATAACCCGATAAAACCCGAGGTTGAAAAACCCGAATTTTATTGGTTTGGTTTGGTGTATAAATTTAAAAACCCGACGCAATTGGTTAGGTTTGGTGTTTAAAAAATCCGACCCAACCCGGTCCATGTACACCCCTAATGGCCGGACATGTCACCGCGAAGGCAAGCTGCATATAATTACACCGTGCTTAGATGGCCGAACATGTCACCACAAAGGCGGGCTGCATATGATTACACCGTGACTAGAGGGTCGGACATGACACCACTAGTGGGCAGCGTATGATGGTTACCCGAACGCGGGTTAACGACGATGGTACACGTGATATGTTTATATATGTGAGATGTATGACACGTGTTTACTTTTAAAGGTTAATCAGGTTATATCTTCATCTCATGCTTCATGATTTCTTTATTATGCCAGTATTATTCATGCCTTACATACTCAGTACAATGTTCGTACTGACGTCCTTTCTTTTTGGACGCTGTGTTCATGCCCACAGGTAGACAGGGAGGTGACCCAGATTCATAGTAGCTGATCAGCGGACTTACAGGAGCACTCCATTATTCGGGAGGTACTATTTTGATATATTATTTTGTGTACATATGTTTTGGGCATGACGGGGTCCTGTCCCGTCCTCATGTATAGTACGCTAGTAGAGGCTCGTAGATACGTACGTGTAGGTAGTAGATGTTCCATATTGAATACATTGTACTTTTGTATATCATTTTTGCAGTCATAAGGGCTTATGTATATAGATATATGCTGCTTTAGAGATCATACATGTTCAGGTTGAGTATAATGATTAGTCTAATGAGTGGTGCTCGGTAGTCAGCTCCGGGTACCCATCATGGCCCCTAGTCGGGTCTTGACAATACACGCCCTACCAAGGCTCAGTGTTATGCGTACCCAGCTGCAGTGGTGTGAGCACAATAGGTATCATACCCGGCCATATAAGCTCGGTGTTACTTAATAGTCATATATACTTAAATCCGTATACGTAGGAGTTCATGAGTATCATCGTTATCATTGACATTATCATTTTCGTTATATCTATCCTTAGAGGATCAACTATCATATAAAAGAGGCAATAGAATCGTGAACGTATCGAGAATCGTAAGCTTTGGTAATCTTAGAGATAGAGTCATTTGGAAGACATTATGGGTCTCATGAAAGGATACATATAGCAAAGGAACCATGCCTTAATGAAAGAAGGGTTAGCCTTACATACGTCTTCGACTTCTTAACTATTTAGCGTTCACCGTTGAAGCTTGAATAATCTACATTTAGAAGGATTCATACCATGGTTAGGCTTTAGTGACACTTTTAAATTCAAACCAGAACAATTTATGATCTAATGAAAATTGGACAGCATTTCTCCTATTTCGTCAACTTCCACCATATTACCAAACAACTCCCAAAAATCCATAATACTCTCATAATATCATAATCAAGCAATCACATTCCATTAAACCTTCAAAATTCATCCTTATGTTAAACTTATGGTAACAACTTCACACCCATTTTAGCGCATTTTCATATAATGCCTCTTCACCACCATTATTACCTTCCATAACATGATTATATCCATATCATACTAAGAATCATGACTCAGTTTAGTTACTACTCATAAACATCATAAAAGCTACATTTAGAACTCATCTTCTACTTTCTCCTTCTACCCAAGTTGTTCAACAACTAAACATTCTTGATAACATGTAATAAGTATGAAAGCAACCTTTTATCTCATAAGAATGAGCTTTGGAGCAAGCTATCAACTTATACGAAAATCCTAGCTTCAATATCCAAAGAATTCTTGGAGTCTACTAACCCTAGCAAGACTTATAACACATGGGTATCTTGATTCTTGCCTCTTGATATTTAATCTCCCTTGTATTTTGGCTTGGATTAGTTTATGGAGTTGAAGAGAGGGTTTCTGGAGAGCTTTTGGATCTGATTTGGTAAAATAAAATGTCCAAATGAAGAGGGATGAAATATATAAAGCGGAACTTAAAATCCCCTCGGGCAATTCTGCGCCCATTTTGTCGGGCCGTCAAATTTCCTACGGGCCGTTAAAATGCTCCGTATAACTGCCCAGTCAAATATGGTTCACTGCAACCATTTTACGTTGGGCTGGTACAATTTGACAGGCTGCAGAAATTTCTGCGGTCCGACAAAATTCCTGCGGGGCGTCAAACGGTCCGTCAAAATTTTCTGCTCAGACAGTCTGTCTTAAAACACCCATAACTTTTTACTCCGATGTCACATTGACGAACGGTTTGTTGCGTTGGAAACTAGGATCGATGAAATTCAATTTGGGTAAATGAAACACACCAAAACTCCTCATATTCTAGGAGATATGCCTCCCCCAATTTGGACCAAAATCCTGTCCGAAAATTTTGCCAAGTTTTCCCAAAGTTTCGACAAACTCCATTCCTTAATTTACTTGTTCTTAAATCCTTCCATAGCTTATTTCATGGGCTTAAACCCCCATAACCATAATATGGGATAATATATAATCTCATATATCCTAAGGTAACTCCAGTTTCCACGATTAGGACAACTGACACCTAACGAATCTCGACGGACGAAACCACGAGGTGTAACAGAAAGGTAACATGGAATGGGAGGGATAACTTGTACATCATAAAATCATATGTACACAAGCACCAATTTATATATATATATACACATATAATATAAATATTAGTATTGTGGAACGTGCAACCCGATCCATATAAGTTAGTGCCGAGGAACGTACGGCCCGATCCATATAAGTTAGTGCTGAGGAACGTACGGTCCGATCCATATAAGTTTGTGCCGGGAAAAGTACAACCCGATCCATACATATCATATTCATATACATAATGTAAATAGTATGCATGAAAACTCATATGGAAGCTACAACTCTATCAGAGTGAAGTAAGGTCAGTAAACTCCGATTCATATTATGGAACAACCATTATCGCTATATCTCACCTCGAAGGAACAACTCATAGGGTGAGATCAACAACAATGAACAGAATCGAGAAAATCATGAAATAGCCCAACATTTTCATATCATCGTTGAAATCATAACTTGAGACTTTTAAACACAAAATCGTCATCATCGCAGTCCTCATAGAAACATTCTCATCTTTAACATCATAAGAAGCTTTAAGAATCATAACTTCTAGCTTTTGAAATCAAGGAGGTTATGGAAACATTTATGGAATCATACTATAGGAATCATGCCTTTGAAAGAAAGGGAGGAGCCTTAACATACCTGTTCAGCCTCCAACTACTTACGCTTATCCGTCCGAGCTCGTAAGTCTACTTATAAGACCATTCATACTATGATTAGGCCCATTGTTATATACTTACCCTAAGCCTTCAAATAAATCTTTCTAGAATCTGCTGAAATTTCGGCAGCATCTCCTCTATTTATATGCCCACCCCGAAACCTCAATTCAGCAACCAACAACAACAACAACAACCACAACAATACCAACATCAATAACATCATTTCCAACACTAATATATACCATAAAACAGCCCGCACGCTGTTTTCCAACTTCCGTAACTAACCCTCTTACTATACAATTATTTAACCACCCTATCTTCGTGAATGAACCTAAGATTAGCGTAAATAGAAAGAGATTCATACCTTGATCTTGTTGAAGTAGCAATATCTCCGAAATCCGCTTCAAATCCTCATCAAAATCTACCGCAAAACAAGGCTACAATCACAACCACGCACTATCCGGACCTAAACTAATATTCCGCCACTTGAAAATTGCTCACTTTTTGATATTCTCACACCCTCAACTATTTTTCTGGATTTTTCTAGGCAAAATCTGCTGAAGAAAGAGGTTATTACCCTTTATATAGGGGTCAAATTCGGGTCGGGTCACCGTAAAATTTACTGTAGCAGAACTGTAGCAAGGCGGTTACTGTAGTAGTATTGTAGCATGCGTTTCTGCTTTATCAGCCGAACTTGTAACGTCTATAATTCTCTACTCTGATGTCCTATCGACTGGCGGTTTATTGTGTTGGAAAATAGACTTGATAAACTTCATTTTAGGCTTTTAAAATGTTACACCTCAAAAAAAAATTCGTTGATGCATAGCGAATGGACTAACGAAGAGCACGAAGTATACGGTGTTGCAATAAGTAAGGAATGACATTTGATGACTTTAAGTAGGATTTCAAAGACATTCGATGTTAGACGAGAAAGTTTACCAAGAGAAGGCAAGGCATACGATAAGTATCGGAAGGATTTACGAGTAACAAGTTAATGATGATTTAATGATGCTTTGTGTTATACCTCGCATTTTGTACATTTGGATATTCCGAGTTAATGGCGGAAAGTTAAGGACAAGGTTATATTTGTTTCCGGTTTTGTTAAGAATGCATAAGTTGCAAATTCATCTTTTATTGGTATGGAACATTAAGGGTAAATTTGGAATAAGGGAAAATTAAGGGCTAAGAGAGGAAATAAAATTTTCATGAAATGGCCAAAAGGGCCAAGGTGGCCGTGGGCCCCACTCACATGTTGGCCAATTGTTTTAAGCCAAAAAGGGGGCCATGTGTTTATTTCATATTTGTAGGGGCATGTAGGTGTATATGTATAATTCATGATCATGCAAGACTACAATTCATCTTTTATAATTTAAAGAAAATTCTAGAAAATTGGAGAAAAATTGGAGGAAGAATAAGAGGCACATGACCGGCCATGTGCCTATACTTATATATATATGTATAAGTGATGAAGAAATAAGACACAACTCATTATTTCAACTCTAGAAAATTCAAGAGAAAGAAAAGAAGAGAGAAAGAGGAGCATTCGGCCAAGGGGCTGGCCGAATGGGATCCTTAAAGTTGATCATGAAAAATTCTTTTCTCCGTGTTTCTCTACTAATTGGAAGGTCCTCGTCAACGTGGAGTAGTGGTTGGAACAAGAAAACCATTCGTTTTAGCTATGGAGCATCCTAGCCGAGTGACAAAGTTGAATGGAGAAGGTGAGATTTAATCTTGTTTATATGTTTTCATAGGTGATTTGTATATGTTGTAATATGTAGGAATGAATGAAAGCCATGGAAGTTGCATATTGAGGTTTGGCCGTGAGTATATGATGTATGTAGGAATGATGAACAAATTTTATTTGGTGATTTGGTTGTTGATTGTTGTGGGTTTTATGATGTAAAATGAAGGCTAAATGATCCACGTTGAAGTTGTAAATCGTGTGGGCTGTTTTGGAAGCTAATGTAATTGTAATACGATTTCTCGTATTGATGAAAGTGATAATGCTTACGTATGGAATTGTCGATATAGTTTATGAATTTGGAGGAAGAAAATGTGTTATTGATGTTCCTAATGTAGTTATAAGATTTCGGGTGGAATGGCTTATTGTTTGGGTTGTTTTGAATATTGTATGGATTGCATAGAATGTTCTTAAATCACGTGTGAATGGTTGCGGATTAGTAATCGAATATGTGAGCATTGGTATTGAATTGATCGTATGTAGTTTATTTGAATATAAATGAAATGTTGTCGAATTGTGTGGAAAGGAATTATTAATGTTAGAACGCGTTTTGAATCACTTATGGATATTGTTAGTATAGTTGTTGGTTTGGTTGTTGTTGATTTGGCCGAGTTGAATTCTCGGGGATGTTGAAGTTATAGGGGAAATGCTGTCGAAATTTTTGTAGACAAAGTGTTGATTTGGAATGGGGTTCTTAAGTGTTATGGCTAATGGTTGATACCTAATGACATTATTGTAGATCGTGAGAAGTCGAGACGTAAGTTCGGATTAGCTTAGGAAGCGGCTAAGGTATGTAAAGCTCAACCTTTCTTTCTTTTGGCATGTCTTAGTTGAAAGTAAGTTATGACACGAATCTCGAGGTAACTCTATTCTGGTGATCCGAGCATGTTTATGATTCTTAGTGGTTTCTTGATATTTGTAATTTTAATGTGGTCAAATCATGGTCCTTATGTCATTTGTGTAATTAAATTTCAAAAGTTGCATAAAGGTTTTGTTTTCAAAAGAGTTCTGTTCCTAAATGATTCCGAAACTACGAACGTCCGCAACTTTCACAGAAAGGCTCGGATCGCTTCGACATGTTTGTAGAAAGTCCTAAAGGGAATAATGTTTGTAACTTTCCGAGGCGGCTCGAATTGATTTGACATATGACTATGATCCCTACGGTTCTAGTATATGCTTATGATGTTTGATATGTTTCCGAATAAGTCCGAAAGATTTTTGATGTAACTTTTGTCCCGACTTCCAAATGACGGTTCGTTGTACTGTTTCATTGAGTCTCTGGAAATGATTTATGTGCATGGTTTCTCACTACTTTGCTCGTGCATGCCTCAATGCATCTTTCACCGAGTCCCGGGCCGGGTACGTATTCGTGCAACTCCCCTGCATTGTTCACCGAGTCCCTCACTAAAGGGCCGGGTACGCTATTTATATATATATGATGATATGATATGATGATGATATGATGATATGAGGATGGCGGCCAGGATGGCATACCGAGTCCCTTGCTAGCGGGGCCGAGACACGCTATTCACCGAGTCCCTCACTAGAGGGGCACGTATATATATATATATATATATATATATATATATATATATATGTATATATGCATGCATACATGATTATGATATGATTTTACTCACCGAGTCCCTCACTAGAGGGCCGGGTACGGTATATATGTATGGTGATATGATGACATGACTATAATGCGATTTTACTTACCGACATATGTATATGCATGATAAATGTTTTAAAAGGCAAGTCTTCTGATTTCTCACGTTTTTTACTTCAAAGATAATCCCGCTTCGTATTTCATGCTTTACATACTCAAGACATATTCCGTACATCGACCCCTTTCTTCGGGGCTGCATTTCATGCCGCGTGCGTACACCCGATGAGTGAAGATATTAGTAGAAGATGTTCCGGCGATTGGCAAGCTCCATTTTCTCGGTGAGTTTGCCGAGTCGAGTATTATGTTATGGTATCATGTTCTCGTGTTGGAGACTTTGCTTGACATGTCATAAAGTGTACGGTTGTCGGTTGTATAAGTGGCTCCAAAGGCCGGGGTATCGTTATGTATTATGTTACAGTTTCTTATGATTATAGATTTTATTTGAGTTCAGGAAGATCTAAAGCATGTTTTGTAAAAGTCTTTATTATGTTTCCATTGTACGATTTAAGGGCCCAGCTTAGCATAAGTATGGATGTCACGAGGGTCAGCGGGTTCGCTCGGCCCTAGGTAAGGGTCGGGTGCCCATCACACCCTATCGGATTAAGGGTGTGACAAATTGGTATCGGGCGGTTCGTCTAGAGGGGTTGTACGCAAAGTCGTGTCCGGTAGAGTCCACATTTATGGTGTGAAGCTGGCCACATTTATAAACAGGAGGCTACGGGGCATCTAGGATGATTGCTTTTCTTTCACATCTTAGATCGTGCCATAGAGCCAAGTCATAAGAGATGAGATTCCTGCTACTAACTTTTGATTTTAGCAGAAGCATGGCGTTGACAGAGGAAGGCGACCGACGATATGGGAAGTTACAGAGCACACAGGTAAGCAAAGGTACGAAAGGTATATGTCGAGTACGGTATTGACGTACGATTGAAGTATAAAGTGAGGACAAAAAGGGAAAAGTAAATAACAAAGGATAACACGTGCAGTTGTGTTGAGCGTATGAGTTAAGTCCATTATTTTCAGACTTTTACGAATATTGAGAGCCCTGTGCGGCTGTGGCACGATACGATATGATATGATATATGTATGTGATGATGGCCCTGTGAGGCATTGTTGGTATTTTTTGCGTGCAGGTTTTGGGGTAGTAAGGAATACAGAGGAAACTCTGCCAAATTTTTTCTGAAAACAATAATATGAGAATGAGATATAAGTTTGACATATGTTTTGAAAGGGCGTGTCAATAGTAACAATGGGATTTGGTGAGCCGTGAGTATGGTCGCCTTTAGGAATAAGTTAATTGTGGAGTTAGTGATAATAGTAAACAGGAGGTCGATGGGAATATGGTAATAAGGAATTTGAAACGGATTAGTGATATTAAGAGATGATTTGGAAAGGGGCTGGTAGGTCTGGTAGGTTTGGATAGAGTGATATATTAAGGCATCGACTAAGTCGATGAGTAGGAGAAAAATATGACGAGATTATAGTCACGGGGAGTAATGATACGAGTAAGACAGGGGTATGAAGGAAAACGAACTGTGACGGATAGGAATTCATTGGTAAGACGGCTGATGAGACGTGTTGTGGGGACGTTTTGGGATATGTTAAGATCTCAATTTACCCCAGATTAGGTGATGAAGGTTATGCGGTGAGGTGGACGTGATCATACCAGCATCAAAGCGTCGTATTTCATCGGAGTTCCAAGGTTAAGCGTGCTAGGATGAGAGCAATTTTGGGATGGGTGACCCCCCTGGGAAGTTTTCTGAAAGTCTTACAAGTTCAGACGTAAGAGGCAAATGAGAAGCTAGATTAATCTAAGGAAAATTAGAGTCGCGGCGGGGCGAGAAACCCTAAGAGGTCGAGCCGGACGGGGCGGTTAGGTCGGTGAAAAGAAGGAGTTGACGGAAAGAGGAAATAAGAAGGAAGCGAGACAATAGTGTAGTAATAGGTCATGACGTGTGTAACCGAGGGCACGAGTGCCATAAGTGACGGGACGGTGAAAGACCAATTATAGGAAGATAAGAAACAAGGTAGAATGAGTGCTAGAAGATGACTGGTATGATACGGATAAATGGGGACGAACAGAATACGTTTTAAAAATAAGAGGAGGATTATGTAGGAATAGTGTGTTCTGAATGACATAGAGGTAACATAAGATCTCTCGTGGGCAAAATGAAAGCCAGACATAAATGGGAGAACTGACAAGGGGATACCAAAGTAAGCACCCGAGATAGGTTAAGATAAAGGTAATATGTCAAGAGAACTCTGGACACTTATCGTCGGAGTAAAAGCACGGCCTAATTGAAATTGGAAATAAGGATACGGGGCAAAATATAAACGGATAATGGTATAAGTATACCCCAAAAGAGGGGAAGCGGGTGAGAGAAATGCAAGGATGAGGTAGAAACAATTGACACGGTAATGTGTTTGATATGGATGCCTGAGCTACAAATGAGACCCCTTACTGAAATAAGCTAGTGAGATCGGAAAACCAGTAATAAGTGGATAAAAGTCAGGATAATATTTAAGGTGGAGCGAGAAGTTTGGCAGAGACTTTGAATGACATGACGCTAGAAAGTGGATGTGTATAAGGAAAAGAGTATGACAAGAAGACGGTATGGAACAACTTAAGAGATAACAGGAAGGATAGTGACGCTATGCTATATTAAGAGCCAAGATGTTGGCTATAGAGGTGTTCGCTAATATTACCGCCACTTGTAAGTAATAAAGAAGAAGGAATAGGAAACCTTTGATGGTAGGAAGTGAGGCAGTCAAGAGCGATTAAAGGAAAGGAAGGAAATATGACAAAATAGAACGAGTAGGTTTTGGTATGAACAAGATATGCAGAGCAGGACGAGCCAGAGGGCGAAAGGACCATGTCCAAGATTGAACGTACTTTATATAAGTTGTACAAGGACAGTGATGCCACCTGTAAGTATTGGTATGCTACGGATAAGACTAAGTAAGTGTTTGATAAGAAGAGCGAAAGCTTAGCAAGGACAATGCAGTTGCGACATTTCGGGTACATTGCGGAAAGAATGTAACGATGGGTTAAGCAAATTACAAAATGGAATTAGTGCTGAGGACGGATGCGGCACAGCTATGGTTGAACTAAGGATCTGTCTCGATATCGGAGGTAAGACAAGAGAAGGGAAGATAAGGCAGAAATGAGGATTAGTAAAGCGGCGCTGAGGTATTCCTTGGGCTAATCTGAACAACTTCGCATATTCTTACGGAGATTGCAACATAATGTGTGACAGGAGAGTAAAGCGCGAGAGGGATCTTCGAGCTAAAGATAAAAAAGGGTGCTAGCAAGGATAGCGAACCCAAGAGGGCTCTTGGAATGACAGTGGCAGTTGTAGTAAAAAGAACAACGATTAGTAGTTGGAACAATTTTTGGAGGAAAGAAAGAAAAAAAAATGTTGCTCTCACGAGTGGAAATAAAAGAGTCCACCGGATGTTAGAAGAAGGTGTATGGACCACTAAGTAATTTAAACATGAGAACACATGCTATGGAATCATAGGAAGCATCAACGTGAGGCTGTACCCAGCTATAATGATAAAAAAGTCGGCATAGGAAAGCTAACAAGGAATAAGGACTGACGAAGGGACCGCTAATATGAGGAAATCGGAGGTACGAGCAAGGTAATGGCCTATTAGCAAGGGAACAAGAAAAAAGGAGTACTGTAGGGCGATAGATGGCTATGGCATGACAAGTCAAGGCTACAGTAATGGAGACAAAGATTCGGGTAAGAGTGAAATGTTAGCTAAATTCCGGTCAAATACTTGAAGGCAAGGAAGCGGAAAAAGTGGATTGCAGGCAATAAAGGAGTTAAGTAAGAATGAGAAGAGACTAACATATGTCTTAAGGTAGGATTAAGCAACTGATAATCGAACCCTAAGGGGGGGATAACTGTTCCTAAGGAGGAAAGGGTATTACACCCCGTAATTCCTATACATTGGGATCTGTTGGAGGTATTGTCAATAAGATGCAAAGTCCTAGGTACTTGTGGTACGATTATAAGGGTTTGAGTTCGTGTGATGAAACAATAGCAGGGAGGAGACGACTCGAGAGGCTAAAGAGAAAATGAAGAAGGAACGTAATCGATAGATGAGATTGTATGTCGTGGTGATAAAGGAAACCCCCCAAGATCCTTAGAAGACTTTACGAGACTAGTTGAAAATTCGAGGACGAATGTTCTAAAGGGGGGAAGGATGTTATACCTCGCATTTTGTACATTTGGATATTCCGAGTTAATGGCGGAAAGTTAAGGACAAGGTTATATTTGTTTCCGGTTTTGTTAAGAATGCATAAGTTGCAAATTCATCTTTTATTAGTATGGAACATTAAGCGTAAATTTGGAATAAGGGAAAATTAAGGGCTAAGAGAGGAAATAAAATTTTCATGAAATGGCCAAAAGGGCCAAGGTGGCCGTGGGCCCCACTCACATGTTGGCCAATTGTTTTAAGCCAAAACGGGGGCCATGTGTTTATTTCATATTTGTAGGGGCATGTAGGTGTATATGTATAATTCATGATCATGCAAGACTACAATTCATCTCTTATAATTTAAAGAAAATTCTAGAAAATTGGAGAAAAATTGGAGGAAGAATAAGAGGCACATGACCGGCCATGTGCCTATACTTATATATATATATGTATAAGTGATGAAGAAATAAGACACAACTCATTATTTCAACCCTAGAAAATTCAAGAGAAAGAAAAGAAGAGAGACAGAGGATGTTATACCCCGTACTTTGTACGTTGGAATATTCTAAGTCGGTTGCGACAAGCTAAGGACAAGGTTGTAAATTTTTCCAATTTTGTTAAAAATGCATAAGTTGCACATTCATCTTTTTATTGGTAAGGAATGTTAAGGGTAAAATTGGAATAAGGAAAATTTGAGGTTGAAAGTGAAATTATGGAAACTAATGTCTCATGAAATATGGGGCCAAAAGTGAAAATTTGGAGACTTAATTTTCATGAAATTAAAAGCCATGTGACTATGCACATGACTTGTGGGCCAAGGGCCACTTGGTTGGTTAATACATGGAAATAAAAGATGACTAAGTCATCATTTTTATCATCCTTAGCATCTAGAAATTTCAAGAAAAATGGAGGAGAAAAAGAAAAGGCCATACGGCCAAGAATAAGAAAAAGTGAGGTCAAGAATTAGCCATCAAAATTTTGGTTCTTCATGCAAACTTACTAATTGGAGGGTGCTCATTAACGTGAAAGTGTTGTTGGAAGCAATAAGCTATTCGTTTTCTTCATTCACCATCCTAGCTAAGTTGGAAAGTTGAAGAAGAAAGGTAAGGTTTAATCTTGTTTTGATGTGTTATGGATGGTTCATGTGTGTTGTAGTGTGTCAAAATGGATGAAATCATGAAAATATGGATGTTAGAGTTGAGCCGTGTATGTTAGTGTTTTAGCCGTGTGGTGTGTTGTGTAGTAGAAGTAATGAATAAATTCTTGTTAGCATGTTTTGATTGTTGTTGTGTGAAGAAAAGAATGAAAACCATCTATATGTGTGTGTGTAGGTGTTGGCCGAAAATGGGCTGTTTTGTGTGTTAGGGAATGAAGTAATACTACCTAGTGTTTTAGTTGTTGTCGTTGTGAATTCGATGTTGATAATGAGATTTTAATGAATCAATTTGAAGTTGTGATGGTTGTGGGCTGATTTGGAAGACAATGTAACTCTTATGTAAACTTTATATTTAGGATAATGACATTATTAAAGAGTAGATTGTTGGTGTGGTTCACGAGTTCTAGAAGAAAGAAATGCGTTAGAGTGGTTATGTTGAGTTGGGGAGAGATTTCGGATAAGGTGGAAGTATGGTTGGGTTGTTGGAAATATTATGTTAATTGTTTAAAGTGTACTTGAATATCGGTTGAATGGCTTTGGATTAGTAATCGAACGTATAAACGTTGGTATTGGTTTGTATGTGAGTAGTTAAAGTGAGTATATTGGAATATTATGAATGTTGTTGAATTATGTAAAAAGGGCTACTAATGTTAGAAATGCATTTTGAATTGATTGTTGATGTTGTAGTTTGGTTGTTGGTGTTGTTGTTGTTGAAATTGGCCGAGTTGAAATCTCGGGGTTGGAGTATTTACGGAAATCTTTGCCAATTTTCTGCGGAATTTGGTATTCGTTTGGAATCGGGTTCCTAAATGCTCTTAGCTAATATTTGATACTTAATGGCATATTGTAGAGCTTGGGAAGTTCGCGACGTAAGATTGGATTAGCTTCGAGAATAGACGAGGTATGTGAAGCTTACCTTTCCTTCTTTTGGCATGTCTTAGATATGGCTAAGTTATGATATGTTATGAGCTTCAGGGGTAATCCTATTCTTAACGTCCGAGTATGTTTAAGATGCCTATTTGCTTCTTGAAGATGGCATCCTTATATGGTTTATATGTCCTTGATACGATTGGATTCGAAATGCTATGTATATGGTTAGTTCCGAAAGGATCTTATGTTTAAAAATGTCCGTGACTTTCATAGACAAAACCGGATGGCTTTGATTTGTTCGTAGAAAGTCCTAAAAGTGAGTAACGTTCGTAACTTTCCGAGGCGGACTCGGATTGGTTTGACGTATAACTATGGTCCTTTGATATATTTATGACGTTTGATATGTTTACTTATTTGATGTCAAGAAAGATGCTTGATATAACTTTTGGCCCGACTTTCAAATGACAGTCCGTTTACACTATTTCTTATTGTAGTCGAATTATGATCCTTATATCTTTTGTATGACTAAATTTCTAAAGTTTCATAAAAGTTGGTTTTCAAAAGAATTTTGTTCCTAAACGAATACTTGGCTACGAACGCCGTAACTTTCAAGAAAGGGCTCGGATCGCTTTGATATCTTTGCAAATGATTTCATGACGAGTAATGACTTTGATTTTCATAGGCGGGCCCGAATTGGGTATATGTGATATCGTCAGTGGGTCCCAGCGACTTTTCTATGTTTGGTTCTAACGACCTATTTTTGAAAAAGCATAATACGACTATCTTTCCGACCCCCCGATGATTTGATTACTTATTTATCATTGAGTACAATAAGGACTTTTATGTATGTGATTGTGATACGTGACTACGGTTTCGAAGTTCGGTTTGATATGTTCCCGAGTGACGTTCGGAAGAAAATCTGATTTGACTTTCATTGTTTGGCCTATAAAAAGATGGTTCGTTTCGATTAACCTAATAAGTCCTTGAAAATGTTTTAAACTGTATTTGGTTACTTATGATTACGTATCGTGCATACTCGGTACATATTGTTACATTTTTTCGCGGGGCTCCATGGGGCCGGTATGTGTGATATTGACCGTTGGGTACTCGATCGCGGTATGTGTGTATGTGACATTATGTTAGAGACTTTGCGGGTACTTGTACCGCGGTATGTATATATGTGGTATGTGATATGTGATAATATGATTATTGTCTCTTACACAGTCCCTCATATAGGGGCGGGACACGCTGTGTATATGATGATATGATGATGACATGATTTGAAAAAAGAAAAAAAAAGCATGGTTGTCCCCTCACTAGAAGGCATTATGACACGCTATGATTTGAGGTCCCTCACTAGTTTATGGGACACGCCTTGTGGAGTCCCTTACTAGAGGGACGGGACACGCCTTATGTATATATATGATGATGATATGATGATTACATGCAAGGTCCCTCACTAGAGGTTGGGACACGCTATATGTACATATATATGATGTGATATGATAATATGATGTATGATGATATGATGATTCCGTTTACCGAGTCCCTCACTGGAGGTCCGGGACACATTATATGTTATATGTGTGTCGTCTGAAGTGTGAGGTGTATTTTGAAGTATGATATGTATTCCGAAATATGATGTGACGCGAAGTATGATGTGACACGAAGTCTGATGTGATATATGATAACATGGTGGTATGATGATTACTTACTTATGGTTCTAAGTCCTATGATGGTTCGGATATGATATGAATATGCACGATATTATGTTTTAAAGGTAATTGTTGGTATACTTGTGGGTTCGATTGAAATATAAAGGCTTGTACTACTTTTACGGACTCCTTACTTTGGTTATGACCTCGCTTTTTGTATGCTATGCTTTACATGCTCAGTACATATTCCGTACTGACCCCCTTTCTTCGGGGGCTGCGTTTCATGCCGCGCAGGTACCCACAGATGAATAGATGATGTTAGCAGAAGATGTTCCAGCTGGATTGGCGAGCATCCGGTTCTTGGGAGAATGTTATCTAAGCGGTCGAGTGCTTTTGATCATGGTATCCAAAGTTATGGTAGAGACTTTGCGGACATACACAAACATCGTGTGTATGTCATGTCGGTTGTGTAAGTGGCTAGGCGACCGATATGTTAATCATATACGTTTTGTAAGCGGCTATGTAAGCGGGGGCCTATATCGATTTTGCGTTATGTTACGGTTTGTTATGACTACGAATTTCAGAATATACGATTTGAAAAACAAGATGAAAAGCATGTTTGTTTTTTTAAGAAAATTTTTCATTATGCGCTTATGTTATGTTTGCGGGCCCACGGTATGGCTATGAGTATTACGAAAGTCGGCGAGTTCACTCGGCCCTAGATAAGGGTCGGGTGCCCGTGGCGCTCATCGGATTAAGGGTGTGACAAAATTAACATCAAAGTCATGCATAGGGCTCGTCCCCAGGGGTTGTACGCAAAGTCGTGTCTCCGGTAGAGTCTTGTTTATGGTGTGTGTCCGCACATCATAACATCACACACATCAAATAAATAGGAGGCTACGGGGCATCTAAATAAATGGTAACTTCTTTCACATACGAGATCGTGCCATAACACATCATATTGCCCCGGAAATGGGATTTCTTGCGCTAATCTTTGATTTCGACGGAGATAATGGCGGACGATAGAAGAAATGGATTGATGATGTTGGGAAGTTACTAAGCACACGAGGTCGGAAGCAAAGGTATGAAAGATATATATGTCGGGAAAGATATTGAAATTGCGATTGAAATACAAATCGTAGACTAAAGGGGGGAAAGTAAACAAGAAAGTGTAACGGGTAACGTTTGAGTTGGGCATACGAGGTATGTTTATCGTTTTCATGTACGAAAATGAGTCAAGCGATGATATTGAGAGCCTGGCCCACCTGTTCGAGGTCGATATGATATGATATGTATATATGTATTTTGTACTGTGAGGCATTGTTGGTATCCTCAAGCTTGTGTACGGTTTTGAGATAGTAAGAAATATAAAGGAAACTCGCTTGAAATTTTCTCCAGAAATAAAAAGAATGAGACATGGGTTTAACACAGATGACTAGGACTTGAGAAAGGTCGTACTTGTCACGACCCGGCCCGTGGGCCGTAAATTCAATTCCCGTCCCCAATCTACAAATGGACACCCATATGTGAATTCAAGCACGCAATTCAATCCGATATACCCACCGGCTAATTCCATTTAAACATACATAAATCCATACAGATATAAGGTGCATCGCACGAACATACATATACGTATATACATTACCGAAACCCTTTCTACATAAGCCGTTAGGGCTATTATACTTTCATACTAATAGTCGCATATCACACGTACCTACCTTGACGGTAAAACCCACATCCCACAAACATGTCTACGGGCCTCTAACACGAGAACGAGGAATCAGAAGACGGGACAGGGCCCCGCCGTACCCAAATAGTCATATATACGAACATATGAACAATTCTTATATATATATACCAAAAGTGTTAGCTCCGATCAAAGGAGCTCTCCAAACAACAGACCGATGTCCTATACCGGTGGCGGGTCACGCGGTGCGCGCGTGCATTCCGTGGGCATGTAACACGCCCCCCGAAGAATCGTGGGGTCGACGGTGGGGAAATGTACCGAGTATGTAAAGCAAAGCAAACACAACATACATAATTATAATCAACAATCGTATATGTAAAATCGTACGGACGGACGACGGATGCACACACACACCACACGGATTCGTAGCGGAGTCGTACATTACGTACGTACGTAATCATAGGACCGAGAGACGTACGTACGGGGGGTGTCGTCGTTCTTTACGGCCGTACGTATAACGTCGGAGCGTCGCATTATTACTAATTCGGAAAAACTTACGGGCGGACGTAAGAGGCGCGCAGTCGGACTTCTTTTTTACAAAATCGAGATCTCAAATATATGTCGGTAACCGAGTCCGAATACGTTCGATATCGTAATGTTTCGAATCATCATGCGTAGTCATAATCATATACGTACGTACATAATCGTATATCAAATCCCAATCACATACGTACGGATCCCGGCCCTTTTTGTAAGGGACGCGGCTAACTTTGTAACCCGACCCTCGTAGTACGGGACGCGGTGGACGTTGTCCTTAATCGTATCAAATGCCATCCCGGCCGCCATCCCCATAATATCACATAATCGGATCATAATCGGATCATATCGACATACGGACGTATCCCGGCCCGCACATCCGAGGGACGCGGTGAACAATGCAGTGAGGTGCACGAATCACGTAACTCCGGCCCGGCGCGGTGAAGGAAGCATTGAGGCATCCACGAACGACAAATGAGAAACCATATGCATACGTACCGACATACGTACTTAATAAACCGAAATAGTTCGGAAAACGGTCAATCGTAATAGTCGGATTATATCGGAACGAGTGTCCGTAATCGTTCCGGATGTCGAATAATATCAAGATTCGAAAGATGGTCATAATACTCATTAGTTAGCGGACGGAAACATAATCAAGAGTTACTTTTGAAAAGCGAGTCGAAATAGATCAATTTGAGTCATACCGGGAGTATCAGGGTTTTGTGGGCCCACCTCGGACCCAACCATAGTAGAAGTACGTAATTTGTGGATAATAAACCTTAGGAAACCGTCCATAATCATTTTAGGGTGTTTCGACTCCATTTATGGAAGTTGCGTACTTATAGGTCAATTTAGAGAAAATTTGTTCAATCTTCGAAAGATTTTTTCGCTAACTTCAATCTCAAATGGTGAGAAGCGCGAAGTGTCATCGAGGCTCGCTTTCAAACTCGTTAGACTCGAGAACATGCCAAAGAAAGATAGGGCAAGGCTTTACATACCCGATTGCGCCTTACGCTTGTCAAATCTCACTTCCGTTTCGTCCAAAAAAAGCTGCAAATGGTCATCTTTACCGATTCTATTCATGCAAGTTAACATTTCAATCTTGGGGTTATACTTGGCTACCGAAATTTCGGCAAGAAATTGCTTCCCCTATACATACCACACCCCCGAGACTTAGCTCGGCTCAAAATAACCAACAACAAGCCAACAACAACATCAATAACAACAACAATCAACACAATATGCTTACTTTCCAACATAATGCCATAATTCTCATTTCAACTTCATACTTTCAAATCAATACTAACTCAACCCATTAAACCTTTATTCATGATGTAAGAATCATATCGACACAACTAATATATCAAACAAAACAATTCGTCACCATCTTAAGTTCCCCCATAGCCACGGCCAACATCCATATTTTCCAATTCAACCCAATTCATTCAACTTTCATTTTCAATTCATATTCTACAATAATCACAACTAAAATATAACACAAAATTCAACACCAATTCATGCACCACCATACACACACACACGGCCATACATACACACACACATACACGGCCTACACACTATACTCACAACACACTTCCATGCTTTTCATCCAATTTCACATTCCACAACACACATATAACCTTCCATAACATGCAAAGAAAACATGAAATCCTTGCCTTCTCAATCACCATGGCTCACGGCCATATGCATATATCCTCTATTTCCATGATTTTCAATCTTTTCCACACACTACCACATAGACAAAGCTTTCATAACATACAAGAAGAGTTTAAATCTTACCTTTCTTCACTAAGTTCTTCACTCAACCAAGTTGTCCACTTGAAGAAACAAATGCTCCTTCTTCCAAAACAATTACACCAAGTTGTAGAGCACTCTTGAATTGGTGGAAATACCACAAGAAAACAATTTTTGGAGAAAGATTTTAAGGAGCCAATTTTTCTATGGCCAAGCCGTATGCTCTCTCCTTTTTTTTTTTTTTCTTAGCCGTTTTCTCTCTTCTTGATTTTCCTCTTGTTCTCTTGAAATTTCTAGACAAGTCTTGCATATATAATTGCCTCCTTAATAGTCACATGCATGGCACATGACAACTTAATGGGTTTGGGCCAAGCCATGGCCGGCCACCCCTTTCTTCTTGGGCTTCAATTTTCTTTTTTTTTTTTGAGCCCAATTCTTCAAATCTTATTTTGTAATTCCCGAAACAAATTTCCAAAATTCCAATTTTGCCCTTAGGCCTTCTCCCGGTGTTTTCACATTCAAATTTTCCATAACCGGCATACACATATTAAAAAATTTCCAAACATAACCTCATTCCTTGCAAGTCAAGGTTACTTCAAAATTTTCGAATACGCAAAAATGCCGGATGTAACATCCTCCCCCCCTTTTAAAACATTCGTCCTCGAATGTTAATTCAACCTCATGGTAAATCAAAATCAGTCGGGGAGGTCTACTTGCCACTTACATACTTGCACTTGATCGAAGAACTTGTAAGGCCTTCATTTTCCAACTTCATCCATCTTCCCTCGATATCACCTTATTAGGGTTGTTCGTACCGTCTCAAATCGAATAGACGGCGGACAGAATCTTAACCAGAACCAAAAGATCAAACGGACGTCAGACGGAACCATATCCGGAGTCAGAAGTACAAAAGTACGACAGACAGAATCATATTCCGACGTTTATCTTAAGCGAATTCAAATTCGGAGCCGGACGTACGAAGCATATCGGAACGGGTCCATAATCAAAGTCGGACACAAATTCGTAGTCGAATCGACACATAGAAATAGGTCGAATCGGAATCGCAGTCGGACGTATAGAAATTTATCGGACCGATTTAAAAATCGAGTCGGACGTATAGACACATATACCGCTCGATTCGCGATCGGTCGGAAAATGCACGTACGTACGTATGTCGGACGGATCCGCGATCGATCGGCGTACATACGTAAATATATCGTACGAGTCATATCGAGTCGATGTACAGAGATTTATCGTATACTTCGATGTCAAAATCGGACGTAATATATCGGACGGAATTATGATCGGAGTCGGACGCACACGGGTATATCAAACGAAACGTAATCGAGATTTCAACACGGTTATGGTAAAACAGAACTCCACCGAAAGCAGGGGCGCAGAAATATGGCGTACCGAATCGCGATCAGAATCGAACTACCTTTACTATACTCCAGAGACTTACAGAAATTTCCTTATCATCCTACTTACAAACATTTCCAATCGCTATTCAAATTTGCTTTGATTTCAGAACCGTACTGCTCTTCATTCTTCTCCGATCTCGTCCGTCTTAATCGGTGTAACCTTTTTAAGATCTCTAATCACTCCACATACTCAAATTCCACTTAAGTTACCCCAAATCCTCATTTAGTCTCCATATCCATATTTGCGAAAAAAATTCTCGACGTACTTCCCAGGGGGGTCACCCATCCCAGGATTGCTACAGTCTCAAAGACGCTTAACTTCAAAACTTTTATGCATTCCTCGATGCGTTATCGGTAATATCACACACGTCAAATGCCCACACGAATTTCTTTGCCACGTAACTTAGGCGCGAGTTCATCTCGCCTTAATAAATTTTTTTTTTCCAGAAATTTTCGTAGCGGGTCCCACCCCGGTCCAAACTATACAATTATGCAACAAATACACATATATAGAACAAATTTCAATAAATACTCGTATACCGTGTGACGAGCTCATCCTTGAATACCGATCTAGTAATATAGTAGCGAGGGGTGCTCCTCCTCGTCACCCACCTCGTCCGAATCGAGGGATATAGGTGGTCGGCGACTCCCGGTTCACCGATGACCGGGATAAAGGGAAATCCGGAATATGGCGTAACGCTCACCGAAGAAGCCGGCGGAACATAGTGCTCCACCACAGAGCGATTATTAGAACTTTCCAAATCGGCACAATGTCGGGAGCTCCTCTCCCGGTGCCCCGCTCCAGGGGTACTCGGACGGATCCGTGTCGTAGTCCATAACCACTCTCCGGGGATCCTCCTCACCGGGGGTCGCGGACTCGGAGGGATCGTCGCGGGATCCTCCGAAGGATCGCCTCGATCGAATAGCCGGGGCTCGTCTCTCTTTTTTTTTGGCCCCGGTGACATCTGGGGGCTTTCTTAGCACCCCCATCCCCATCATCGAAGCCGCCCTCTTCATCCTTTGTCAATCTACAATCACTGCGGGAGAGAGGGTCGAAACAATTTCCCAAAATACTGACGTTGTCGCTCTTTTGGAGCCTCGCTGTATATACAGCAATTCGTTAGAAGGACCCATCCTATTACATACAGCTCTATCGCACGATCTAAGATTCCAAGAAAGGGTAACATAACATCCTAGATGTCCTGTAGCCTCCTGTTTATAGATGTGGGGCCCAACACACCGATAAACAAGACTCTACTAGACACGGCTTTGCGCGTACATTCCGAGAACCGACCGCTGCGATACCACTTTTGTCACGACCCAGCCCCGTGGGCCGTGATTGGTGTCCTACTTGGACACCCATACGTACCTACCTGTCAGATCCGATATACCAACCGGCTAATTCCATTTAAACATACATAAATTCATACAGATATAAGGTGCATCGCACGAACATAAATATACATATATACATACTAAACACGTACGGGAAATTCCGTTAGGGGCTATTATATCATACAAAATCGCATATCACACGTACCTACCCGGACGGGATAACCCATACCCCACAAACATGTCTACGCGGCCTCTAACATACGAACGAGAATCGGAAGACGGGACGGGGCCCCGCCGTACCCAAATAGTCATATATACGAAACATATGAATATATATGAGAAGATATATATACCAAAAGTATCGGCTCGGATCAAAGGAGCTCTCCAAACGACGATCGATATCCTATAGCGGCGGCGGGTACGCGGCGCGTACGTACTGTGGGCATGTAACACGGCCCCCGAAGAACCTAGGGGGTCGGTGCGGAAATGTACCGAGTATGTAAAAACGGAACACGAACATACATAATTATAATCGAGAGAATCGGATATGTAAAATCGTAAAGTGGAAGGAAATAAAGCGAGACTAATCGGATCCGTAGCGGAGTCGGACTTACGAATGTACGGACGAGAATCATAGGCGAGGAGTCGGACTTACGGAGCGTACGGTGTCGGCGAGTCGGACTCGGGCGTACGGACTAATCTTTATTATGTCGGACAAAAATCGGGTGCTCCCCCCGGCGAACGTCGAGAGTAAAGACTGTGACGGACGGATCGAGTCAAAACCGGATCTCAATATATGTCGGAAATCGTGTCGAATCGGACGTTATCGGAAATCGAGTTCGTAATCATGCATGCGAGTCATAATCATATACGACGTACATACCGTATATCCGTCTCGATCACGTACGGACGCAGTCCCGGCCCTTTTATAAGGGACGCGCGTAACGAACCGACTTCCTCGTAGTACGGGACGCGGTGGACGAACGAGAATCGGATCAAATGCCATCCGGCCGCCATCCCCATAATATCACATAATCGGATCATAATCGGATCATATCGGATACGGACGGATCCCGCCCGCACATCCGAGGGACGCGGTGAACAATGCGGTGAGGTGCACGAATCACGGAACAACTGGCCGGGCGCGGTGAAGGAAGCATTGAGGCATCCACGAACGGACAAATGAGAAACCATATGCATACGGACCGACATACGGACTTAATAAACCGAAATAGTTCGGAAAAAACGGATCGGATCGAATAGTCGAATTATATCATAACGAGTGTCCGGAATCGTTCCGGATGTCGAATAATATCAAGATTCGGATAGATGGTCATAATACTCATTAGTTAGGACGGAAACATAATCAAGAGTTACTTTGTAAACGGACGAAATAGATCGATTTGAGTCATACCGGGAGTATCGAGGGTTTGTGGGCCCACCTCGGACCCAACCATAGTAAAAGTACGTAATTTATGGATAATAAACCTTAGGGAGCCGTCCATAATCATTTTAGGGTGTTTCGACTCCATTTATGGAAGTTGCATACTTATAGGTCATTTTAGGAGAAATTGGTTCAATCTTCCGAAAAAGATTTTTCGCTAATTTCAATCTCAAATGGTGAGAAGCGATAAGTGTCATCGAGGCTCGCTTAATCAAGCTGTTAGACTCGAACATGCCAAAGAAAGATAGGGAAGGCTTTACATACCAAAAATGCGCCTTACGCTTGTCAAATCTCACTTCCCGTTTCGTCCAAAAGCGCAAATGGTCATCTTTACCGATTCTTATTCATGCAAGTTAACATTTCACTCTTGGGGTTATATTTGGCTACCGAAATTTCGGCAAAGACTTCCCCTATAAATATGACACCCCCGAGATTCAACTCGGCTCAAAATAACCAACAACAAGCCAACAACAACATCAATAACAACAACAATCAACACAATATGCTTACTTTCCAACATAATGCCATAATTCTCATTTCAACTTCATACTTTCAAATCAATACTAACTCAACCCATTAAACCTTTATTCATGATGTAAGAATCATATCGACACAACTAATATATCAAACAAAACAATTCGTCACCATCTTAAGTTCCCCCATAGCCACGCCAACATCCATATTTTCCAATTCAACCCAATTCATTCAACTTTCATTTTCAATTCATATTCTACAACAATCACAACTAAAATATAACATAAAATTCAACACCAATTCATGCACCACCATACACACACACACACACGGCCATACATACACACACACATACACGGCCTACACACTATACTCACAACACACTTCCATGCTTTTCATCCAATTTCACCTTCCACAACACACATATAACCTTCCATAACATGCAAAGAAAACATGAAATCCTTGCCTTCTCAATCACCATGGCTCACGGCCATTTGCATATATCCTCTATTTCCATGATTTTCAATCTTTTCCACACACTACCACATAGACAAAGCTTTCATAACATACAAGAAGAGTTTAAATCTTACCTTTCTTCACTAAGTTCTTCACTCAACCAAGTTGTCCACTTGAAGAAACAAATGCTCCTTCTTCCAAAACAATTACACCAAGTTGTAGAGCACTCTTGAATTATTGGAAATACCACAAGAAAACAATTTTGGAGAAAGATTTTAAGGAGCCAATTTTTCTATGGCCAAGCCGTATGCTCTCTCCTTCTTTTTTTTTTTTTTAGCCGTTTTCTCTCTTCTTGATTTTCCTCTTGTTCTCTTGAAATTTCTAGATATATCATGCATATATAATTTAAGGTCACATGGCCATCACATGACTACTTTGTAAGGGTTGGGCCAAGCCATGGGCTGTGGCCGGCCACCCTCCTTCTTGGGCCTCAATTTTCATTTTTTTTTTTGCCCAATTCATTAAAATCTCGTTTTGTAATTCCGAAATAAATTTCCAAAATTCCAATTTTGCCCTTAGGCCTTCTCCGGTGTTTTCACGTTCAAATTTTCATAACCGACATACACATACTAAGAAAATTTCAAACATAGCCTCCTTTCTCATAATTCACAATTATTTCTAATTTTTCGATTTTGCAAAATGAAGACGGGATGTAATCTTTGATCGATAGTAATGATAAGATTTGACTAAGCTACGAGTACGGTTTTGACAAATATCGAGGAAAGAAGCAATAGTATGAGTAAGACAAGAATAAGGAGGGCTAAAATAGAAATTATGTTATGAGAGCGTGTTGAAATGCGTAAGGCTTCAACTTACTCCAGATTGTGTGCTGAAGGTCATGTGGTGAGGTGGATGCGATCATACTAGCATTACAGCATCGTATTTCATCAGAAATCCAAAGTTAAGCGTGTTGGAGTGAGAGCAATTTTAGATGGGTGACCCCACGGAAGTTTTCTGAAAACTTTACAAATTCAGACGCAAGAGGCAAATGAGAAGCTAGAGAGTGGCCTAAGGAAATTAGAGTGTGTGGCGTGGGCAGAAACCTTGCGAGGTCGCGTAGAACGGGGTGAATTAGACCGGCGAAGAGAAAGGAAGTGCATCACGACTCTAGTATTGGGGTGAGTTTGAGTAGCGTTTGGGAATATTTGGTGAACGAGATTGCATGCTATGGTAATAAAGAAAAGTTTAAATCGAGATCCTTAAGACCCCATACGACTAGTTGAACATTCGAGGACGAATGTTCTAAAGGGGGAAAGGATGTTATACCCCGTACTATGTACGTTGGAATATTCTAAGTCGGTTGCGACAAGCTAAGGACAAGGTTGTAAAATTTTCCGATTTTGTTAAAAATGCATAAGTTGCACATTCATCTTTTTATTGGTAAGGAATGTTAAGGGTAAAATTGGAATAAGGAAAATTTGGGGTTGAAAGTGAAATTATGAAAACTAATGTCTCATGAAATATGGGGCCAAAAGTGAAAATTTGGAGACTTAATTTTCATGAAATTAAAAAGCCATGTGACTATGCACATGACTTGTGGGCCAAGGGCCACTTGGTTGGTTAATACATGGAAATAAAAGATGACTAAGTCATCATTTTTATCATCCTTAGCATCTAGAAATTTCAAGAAAAATGGAGGAGAAAAAAGAAAAGGCCATACGGCCAAGAATAAGAAAAGTGAGGTCAAGAATTAGCCATCAAAAATTTTGGTTCTTCATGCAAACTTACTAATTGGAGGTGCTCATTAACGTGGAAGTGTTGTTGGAAGCAATAAGCTATTCGTTTTCTTCATTCACCATCCTAGCTAAGTTGGAAAGTTGAAGAAGAAAGGTAAGGTTTAATCTTGTTTTTATGTTTTATGGATGGTTCATGTGTGTTGTAGTGTGTCAAAATGGATGAAATCATGAAAATATGGATGTTAGAGTTGAGTCGTGTATGTTAGTGCTTTAGCCGTGTGGTGTGTTGTGTAGTAGAAGTAATGAATAAATTCTAGTTAGCATGTTTTGATTGTTGTTGTGTGAAGAAAAGAATGAAAACCATCTATATGTGTGTGTGTAGGTGTTGAGAAAATGGGTTTTGTGTGTTAGGAATGAAGTAATACTACCTAGTGTTTTAGTTGTTGTCGTTGTGAATTCGATGTTGATAATGAGATTTTAATGAATCAATTTGAAGTTGTGATGGTTGTGGGCTGATTTGGAAGCCAATGTAACTCTTATGTAAACTTTATATTTACGATAATGACATTGTTAAAGAGTAGATTGTTGGTGTGGTTCACGAGTTCTAGAAGAAAGAAATGCGTTAGAGTGGTTATGTTGAGTTGGGGAGAGATTTCGGATAAGGTGGAAGTATGGTTGGGTTGTTGGAAATATTATGTTAATTGTTTAAAGTGTACTTGAATATCGGTTGAATGGCTTTGGATTAGTAATCGAACGTATAAACGTTGGTATTGGTTTGTATGTGAGTAGTTAAATTGAGTATATTGGAATATTATGAATGTTGTTGAATTATGTAAAAAGGGCTACTAATGTTAGAAATGCATTTTGAATTGATTGTTGATGTTGTAGTTTGGTTGTTGGTGTTGTTGTTGTTGAAATTGGCCGAGTTGAAATCTCGGGGTTGGTGTATTTACGGAAATCTTTGCCCAATTTTCTGCAGAATTTGGTATTCGTTTGGAATCGGGTTCCTAAATGCTCTTAGCTAATATTTGATACTTAATGGCATATTGTAGTGCTTGGGAAGTTCGCGACGTAAGATTGGATTAGCTTCGAGAATAGACGAGGTATGTAAAGCTTACCTTTCCTTCTTTTGGCATGTCTTAGATATGGCTAAGTTATGATATGTTATGAGCTTCGGGGGTAATCCTATTCTTAACGTCCGAGTATGTTTAAGATGCCTATTTGCTTCTTGATGATGGCATCCTTATATGGTTTATATGTCCTTGATACGATTTGATTTGAAATGCTATGTATATGGTTGGTTCCGAAAGGATCTTATGTTTAAAAATGTCCGTGACTTTCATAGACAAAACCGGATGGCTTTGATTTGTTCGTAGAAAGTCCTAAAAGTGAGTAACGTTCGTAACTTTCCGGGCGGACTCGGATTGGTTTGACGTATAACTATGGTCCTTTGATATATTTATGACGTTTGATATGTTTTTGGGTGATGTCGAAAGATGCTTGATATAACTTTTGTCCCGACTTTCAAATGACAGTCCGTTTACTATTTCTTATTGTAGTCGAATTATGATCCTTATGTCTTTTGTATGACTAAATTTCTAAAGTTTCATAAAAGTTGGTTTCAAAAAATTTTGTTCCTAAACGAATCCGAAACTACGAACGCCCGTAACTTTCAAGAAAGGGCTCGGATCGCTTTGATATCTTCGCAAATGATTTCATGACGAGTAATGACTTTGATTTTCATAGGCGGGCCCGGATTGGGTTGACGCTCGTAGGTGGGTCCCGCGACTTTTCTATGTTTGGTTCTAACGACCTATTTTTGAAAAAGCATAATACGACTATCTTTCCGACCCCCGAGTATGATTACTTATTTATCTGTTGAGTCTGAAATAAGGACTTTTATGTATGTGATTGTGATACGTGACTACGGTTTCTGAAGTTCGGTTTGATATGTTCCCGAGTGACGTTCGGAAGAAAATCTGATTTGACTACTGTTTTGGCCTATAAAAGATGGTTCGTTTCGATTAACCTAATAAGTCCTTGAAAATGTTTTAAACTGTATTTGGTTACTTATGATTCTGCTCGTGCATTCTGTTGTTACATTTTTCGCCGGGTCCAGGGCCGGTACGTGTGATATTGACCGCTAGGTACTCGACCGCGGTATGTGTGTATGTGACATTGGCCGCTGGGTACTTGACCGCGGTATGTATATATATGGTATGTGATATGTGATAATATGATTATTGTCTCTTACACCGAGTCCCTCGATAGAGGGCCGGGACACGCTATGTATATGATGACATGATTCTGTACACTGAGTCCCTCACTAGGTGGCCGGGACACGCTACACACCGAGTCCCTCACTAGAGGGACGGGACACGCTATATGTATATATATGATGATGATATGATGATTCTGTACACCGAGTCCCTCACTAGAGGGCCGGGACACGCTATATGTACATATATATGATGTGATATGATAATATGATGTATAATGATATGATGATTCCGTTTACCGAGTCCCTCACTGGAGGGCCGGGACACGTTATATGTTATATGTGTGTCTTCTGAAGTGTGAGGTGTATTTTGAAGTATGATATGTATTCCGAAATATGATGTGACACGAAGTATGATGTGACACGAAGTCTGATGTGATATATGATAACATGGTGGTATGATGATTACTTACTTATGGTTCTAAGTCCCATGATGGTTCGGATATGATATGAATATGCACGAATTATGTTTTAAAGGTAAGTCTTGTGGGTTCTGATTATTGTACTACTTTTCTGAACTCCTTACTTTGGTTATGACCTCGCTTTTTGTATGCTATGCTTTACATGCTCAGTACATATTCCGTACTGACCCCCTTTCTTCGGGGGCTGCGTTTCATGCCGCGCGGTACCCACGGATGAATAGATGATGTTAGCGAGAAGATGTTCCGGCTAGATTGGCGAGCTCCAATTCCTCCGGTCTTTCGCCAAGTCGAGTGCTTTTGTATAAGTATCAAAAGTTATGGTAGAGACTTTGCAGACAGTGTCGTGTGTATGTCATGTCAGTTGTGTAAGTGGCTAGGCGAGCCGATATGTTACAGATTTGTTTTGTAAGCGGCTATGTAAGCCGATATATCAGTTTGCGTTATGTTACAGATTTGTTATGACTACGAATTTCATTCGATTTGAAAAATATGAAAAGCATGTTTGTTTTCTGAATTTTTTTCATTATGCGCTTATGTTATGTTTTGCGGGCCCAGTATGGCTATGAGTATTACGAAAGTCAGCGGGTTCGCTCGGCCCTAGATAAGGGTCGGGTGCCCGTCACCTGTCGGATTAAGGGTGTGACGAGCATTCGACGAGGGCTGGCCGAATGGGATCCTTAAAGTTGATCATGAAAAATTCTTTTCTCCGTGTTTCTCTACTAATTGGAAGGTCCTCGTCAACGTGGAGTAGTGGTTGGAACAAGGAAACCATTCGTTTTAGCTATGGAGCATCCTAGCCGAGTGACAAAGTTGAATGGAGAAGGTGAGATTTAATCTTGTTTATATGTTTTCATAGGTGATTTGTATATGTTGTAATATGTAGGAATGAATGAAAGTCATGGAAGTTACATATTGAGGTTTGGCCGTGAGTATATGATGTATGTAGGAATGATGAACAAATTTTATTTGGTGATTTGGTTGTTGATTGTTGTGGGTTTTATGATGTAAAATGAAGGCTAAATGATCCACGTTGAAGTTGTAAATTGTGTGGGCTGTTTTGGAAGCTAATGTAATTGTAATATGATTTCTCGTATTGATGAAAGTGATAATGCTAACGTATGGAATTGTCGATATAGTTTATGAATTTGGAGGAAGAAAATGTGTTATTGATGTTCCTAATGTAGTTAGAAGATTTCGGGTGGAATGATTTATTGTTTGGGTTGTTTTGAGTATTGTATGGATTGCTTAGAATGTTCTTAAATCACGTGTGAATGGTTGCGGATTAGTAATCGAATATGTGAGCATTGGTATTGAATTGATCGTATGTAGTTTATTTGAATATAAATGAAATGTTGTCGAATTGTGTGGAAAGGAATTATTAATGTTAGAATGCGTTTTGAATCAACTTATGGATATTGTTAGTATGGTTGTTGGTTTGGTTGTTGTTGATTTGGCCGAGTTGAATTCTCGGGGATGTTGAAGTTATAGGGGAAATCTTTGCCGAAATTTTTGTAGACAAAGTGTTGATTTGGAATGGGGTTCTTAAGTGTTATGGCTAATGGTTGATACCTAATGACATTATTGTAGATCGTGAGAAGTCGAGACGTAAGTTCGGATTAGCTTAGGAAGCGGCTAAGGTATGTAAAGCTCAACCTTTCTTTATTTTGGCATGTCTTAGTTGAAAGTAAGTTATGACACGAATCTCGAGGTAACTCTATTCTGGTGATCCGAGCATGTTTATGATTCTTAGTGGTTTCTTGATATTTGTAATTTTAATGTGGTCAAATCATGTCCTTATGTCATTTGTGCAATTAAATTTCAAAAGTTGCATAAAGGTTTTGTTTTCAAAAGAGTTGTTCTAACTATTCGAAACTACGAACGTCGCAACTTTCACGAAAGGCTCGGATCGCTTCGACATGTTTGTAGAAAGTCCTAAAGGGAATAATGTTTGTAACTTTCCGAGGCGGCTCGAATTGATTTGACATATGACTATGATCCCTACGGTTCTAGTATATGCTTTATGATGTTTGATATGTTTACGAATAAGTCCGAAAGATTTTTGATGTAACTTTTGTCTGAGCTTCCAAATGACGGTTCGTTATCTTGTTTCATTGAGTCTGCTGGAAATGATTTATGTGCATGGTTTCTCACTACTTTGCTCG
>NW_026714546.1:0-22891 GCF_029784015.1 Lycium ferocissimum | reverse complement strand
TTTCTTTCTCTCAACTTTTCTTGAAATTTCTAAATGAGCATGGATGAATTCTTTTCATCCATGTGCTATTTTTATTAAGGGGTCATGTGCATGGCACATGCCCCTTATTATTATTTTTTTCTTTCTTTCTTTCTTCTTTTTTTTTCATGAACAAATAATTTGCCAATTCCAATTTTGCCCTTGGCCTTTCATAATATTTCCTTGAGCCACTTTGTAAATTTCCCATTTTACCCCTAGCCTTTCCTCATATTTCCACATCCAAAATTTTCATAACCAACTTATGTACCAAACAAAGTCAAATTATAATCTTGTCCTTAACTTGCCACAATTATCTCAAATTATCCGAACGCGAAAAATACGGGGTATAACACCAAAGGCATCCGAGTTGAAGCAAGAAAGTAGTTAAGAGAATCGAGTTATAAGTTAGTATATTGGACGCAAACTAGGAGTATTAAGTTAATGATGCCTTAAGAATGTTGTGGAGAAGAGTTACGACACCCCCGAGATTCATAATGAAATGATAAACAAGTGCTAAGAAGGTTCCATAAGGATTAGAGGTCAAACGAAACGACGGGAACCATTCCGGTGGGACTGTGAGTTCCACGACCATGTTCCACGGACGGCACAATGTTCCACGACCCGTGTGTCCGTGGGACAGCCGGCGAAAGTGTGGCTGGCTGGTCGTGAACCACGACCAGTTCCACGGCCGACAAAGGTTCCACGGACCGTGAATGCGTCCGTGGAAGTCCCATTCTGAACATCTCCAAGCCTTTAAATGTCAAGCCCACTTCATTTTATTCATTCTCAACCACGACTTTAACCTCTCCACACCTCTAGAAACTTCCAAACATTTCATCCACAAGAAAACTAAGGGGATCAAGGATCAATAACAAGATTTGAGGAGAATCAAGCTTAAGAAACTCCATTAAAGCTGCCAAAGGCAAGGAATTCCAAGAGAGAAGAAGTAGGGTTTTGTGCTAGAAGGTGTATCATCATTCAAGGTTTATTCCTCTACCATTTGAGGTAAGTTTCACGAACCTTAGATGTTGATTGAAGTATTATTAAGATGAAACACTTAGATTATGAAAGAGTAAAGAAAATGGGTCATAAATGGGGGAAATAATGTCATTGTTGAATAGTAGTTGCGATGAATCCCGAAAATGATTATGTGGAGATTGTGAGTAGGTTACAAATGATATTTGTAGCATGGAATAAGTATTACAAGTGAATGAATGTGATAATAAACCTTAGTCATGAATATGGAGAATTTAAGTGAAATTATGAAATGCAAATCATGGGAATGAGTGACGATTGTTATTAGCGATATTGTGATGGTTGTTATGAGTGTTGGGAGTTGATATGGAATATGGCGGAAAGTAGTATAAACAAAGGAAACGCTGCCTAATTTTCTTTAGCCTTAAGAGGCATGGTTTTATAATTGCCTAGCTAACGACGATACGAACTCTCTTGAAGGTAAAGACGAGGACAACAAAGGAGGTCGAGCAAGCTATAAAGTAGTTAACGTCAAAAGGTATGTGAGGCATTACCCTTCCTTCTAAGGCATGAATCTTATATACGATTTCCCTCTTCCTTCCGGATCTTTTATGTTCCTTGAGATGAAATGTTTACGTCCATGAGTACGATGTTGGATAAGAAATACGCTATGAACGCAATAAAGACTCTAGCGACCACTATAAAATGTTCTTATGAGATCAATGATGAGAATCGCGATCCATTAGTATTTTCTCTCATACGTACTCGCCTTAAATCATAAATTCCTCCAAGGTGAGATATTATTCTTATGCTATTCCATACCATGACCGGGGGTTTACGACCTTACGTCACCCCGATATAAATATAGCCACTCGCAAGCTTAATGTATGTACATGTATATATAACTAAGAATGTTAAACTATGGTAACATCATGATAAGCCACGATATGTCTATGAATTGAATGTTAATGGTGTCAAATGTATGAAATGCATGGTATGTGTGATGATATGATTCCACCGTGCCTAATTGGCCGGACATGTCACCGCTTCGGCGGGTCTGCTACGATTCCACCGTGCCTAATTGGCCGGACATGTCACCGCTACGGCGGTACACTATGATTCCACCGCACCGAGAGAAGGGCGGACACGTCACCACTAGTGGGCTGCGCAGGATGGTTACCCGGACGCGGGTAACGATATAATGGCATATGATTGATGTAACAATGCTTGCATGTTGTGATTATGTATGTGATGTATTTACGTGTGATGAATGTACATAAAACTGGTTCATATGTAAGGATGGCACAGATTATGCTCTCATCTCATGATTTACGATTCCAGGTTATGTTTGCTTCATTTCTGCCCTACATACTCAGTACAATGTTCGTACTGACGTCCCTTTTCTTTGGACGCTGTGTTCATGCCCACAGGTAGGCAAGGAGACGGTGCTGATCCCTAGGAGTCAGTGGCTGATTTGTGAGCACTCCATCGTCCGGAGGTGCTTTGATTATTCTTTTGGTATATATTTGTACATTCACATTTTGGGCACGACGGGGTCCTGTCCGTCTATATGTCTAGTATTCCATTAGAGGCTCGTAGTCACGTATGTGTGGGTAGTATGGCCCCATGGTCTCCATGTATATATATGTGTATTTGTATATATATTATTTTGATAGCGAAGGGCTTATGTTTATAAAAGTTAACGTATCTCGAAAAATGACGGTTTATATGATTACGAGTATATAGTGTGAATGATAGCAGATAAGCAGTAATATAAGCGGTGTTCGGTGGTCAGCTCCGGATGCTCGTCGCGGCCCGTAGCTCGGGTCGTGACACAAATATCCTTCGGACGTTATTTGGGAACATAGCATATATCATAAATGTCACGCCCCGACCTTACTAGGGTGTGATGGGCACCCGACCCCACATCCGGAGCCGAGCGAACCCACAGACCTTTATTACGCACATAATTTTTTTTTTTAATAAAGATAAAATACAAAATAATTATTTTCGTTGCTTTCAAATTACATAAAACCGGTAGTCAAACGGAACCGACACATATAACGTATCGGTGATGGAGCCGCACGACCGACAACAACACCCGCGACGCCACCAAAGTCTCTAACATCCATACGAAAGCATATCATACAAACTCTAACTCGGCAACACTCCGGGGAGCAAATGGAGGCCAATCCAGTGGTACATCTTCTATAACGGTTGCTAATCATCCGCAGGAGTACACACGCGGCATGAAACGCGACCCCGAAGACGGGGGGTCGATGACGAATATGTCCGAGTATGTAAGGCATGCAACACAAAATAACGAGAACTATAAGCACAGAACGAACTATCGGTACATACACTACTCGGAATACCGAGACGCTTACCTTTCGACACAGTCCATACACACCTGTTATACCTCGCATTTTGCACATTTGAATATTTCGAGATAATGGCGGGAAGTTAAGGACAAGATTATTTTCAAGAGTTATTTTAATGCACGAGTGGTTATAAATATTATTTATGAATGTTGGTAGTGTGGAAATATTGAGAAAGGCTAAGGGCAAAAAAAAAGAAAGAAAGTTGCAAAGTGGCATCATGGGAATAATGTGGAAGGCTAGGGGCAAAATGGTAACTTCACATGGTGTGTAAGAAACTTCATGAAGGGCTATATTGGCCATGTGAGGAAAAAAAAAGGGGCAAAAGAAAAAAAAGGATGAAAATGATGACAAAGAAGTCATCTTTTTATTTAAGGAAATTTCAAGAAAAATCTAGAGAGGGGGCATGTGCCCTCACATACATGCAATTATATATATATATATATATATATATATATATATATATATATATATATATATATATATATATATATATATATGTGAAGTCTTGAAAGGCAAGACAACTTGCCATTTTCATTCTAGAAAACAAAAGAAAGATGAAGAAAGGAGAGAGAGGGGTTCGGCCAAGGGGCTGGCCGAACAGCCCTTTGAAGATGATCATGGAAAACATATTTTCTTCTAGTTTTCCACTAATTGGAAGGTCCTCTATCATATGGAGTAGTTGTTGGAAGAAGAAAACCATTTGTATTGCAAGGAGCATGTCCTAGCCGAGAAAAGGGAGTGAAGGAACAAGGTAAGGTTCAATCTTCCTTGCATGTTTTATGGGTGTTTATGCATGTTGTGATGGGTAGAAAGGAATAAATTTCATGAGATTATGGTGTTGTGTTGTATGGCCGTGTATATGTAGTATGGCATAGAAGTGAAAAACTAATTCTATTTAGCATGTGTTGGTTGATGTTGTTATGGATGGTTTGTGTATGTTTGGCATGTAGAAATGAATGGACTTCATGGAAATTTTGCATGTTGAGGACTAGGCCGTGTGGGGGCTGTTTGGGGTGGAATATAATGAACTCATTTTATGTAGTATTTTGGTTATTGATTGTTGTAGATTATGTGATGAAAATGAAGGTTTGATGACTCAAATGGAAGTCATGATTGTTGTGGGCTGATTTAGAACATAATGTGATTTTAATATAGTCGCTTGAGTTGATGGAAATGATGTTGTTAGCGAATGGAAGTGTTGATATAGTTTATGCATTGAAAGAAATAAATGTATTGTTGGTGTTCTTATGGCATTTGGAAGATTTGGGTTGGAATGTCTTGAACATGTTGTGAATTGAGTATTGATATTGTTATTATGATTGTTGATTATTGGCATTATTGTTGTTGGTTTGGCCGAGTTGAATTCTCGAATTGTTGTCAATGGATGAATTGAGCCGAGCCATATTCTCGGGATGGCGCATTTACGGGGGAAGTCTTTTAAATTTTTGTAAACAAATGTGCATTCAAGATTGGATTCCTAAAAGCTCTAATCAATGTTTGGCGAACATGACCAAATTGTAGATTCTGGTGGATTTGCAACTTGGATTTGGAGTAGCAGAGGGAACGGAAAGAGGTATGTAAGGCTTCACTTCTCTTTCTTGGCATGTCTTAGACGTAACAGGTTTGGACACGAGCCTCGGGGATAATTCCTCTCCTAGAAATCCGAGATTGAAACTAACTACTATTCATTCAGTAGAATTGAATTAGAACTTGCGTGAAATGTCGGAAAAACTTCTTAAACATCCAGAACTTACACAAATAGGACTCGATTGCCCTAAGATCCTCACAAGTGACGCCATAAATTGTAATATACGTAAATTTGATACGCCACCTCAGCCGACTCGAGGTGGGCCCACTATTCCCGAATTCTCTCCTATTGTCCCATTTGGCTTATTTTCATTCTATAGTTAAGGAAAGCTTTTGGTTATTATTCCGACTACTAAATAATAGTCGTTTTAACAAATCCATTGATCCCAAAGCACGATTCTTTTCCTCCGATAGCTAGTAAATGTTTTCCAAAGTGCTCGTATTTTCCCAGAACAAAGGTTTATGGCAAAGTAAGTTTTACAACAACGACAATGAACATGTTTTACAATGCCATGGATGATGTCAAGGAAGAAAATGCTTACATGATAACTATGACCATGATGATTCTATGATTAAAGGTTCCAAGTCTATGATTCCAGTGACGAGATGAGAACGTTAAGCTATTTCTTGAATCCTCAACTCTACTCATGAATAATGTTTTCCTTTAAAGATTCCAAGTATACGAAACGATGCCTTATAGTCCTGTTTTATGTTTTCTCATGATATTACTCTCCATTTATAGTCTCGCCTTATATTAATCGTCCCTTCAAGCCGAGGCAAGCGCCCATAGTTATTCCATAATATAATCGGAGGTTTCCGACCTTACGTCACTCCGATGGATACATGATTTTCTTGGGCTCTCCTGCATACTTCTATGATTTATGTATATGCAATATGTATATGTACATGTGGTGGGGGGAAGGGATACATGGAAAATGGGAAGGGAACTATGTTTCATTGCCACACAGTCGGTGCTTATCATCCGGACGCGGGATGCCCGGATGCGGGATTTATGGGCGGCGAGTATTTCGGCGCAATGTGGGGCGGCCGACGCTGTTCGGTGCTATGATACTATGATACACTATGTTACGCTATGATACTATGATACACCATGATATGCTATGATACTATGATATACTATGATTTAACATGATATGACATAAATTCTATTTTCTATGCCTATGAAAAGAAATGTTTTTTTTTAAAAAAAGGAAAACAAGCATGCATGGCATCCGCCCCCATGGGGCCCTCACATGCACAGGTTACTCTGTTATCCTATGATATGTTCTATGTTTCTATGCAGATATTGTTCATATGTACAGGTCATCCTTTTACCGCACGATATAATATCTCTTTATTGTTCATGGTTATATCTCTGCTATGTTGCTATTACGCTTACATGCTCAGTACATAGCTCGTACTGACCCCTCTTCTTCGGGGGCTGCGTTTCATGCCGCGCAGGTACACCCAGATGAGCCGATTATAGCATAGAGGATGTTCCAGCAGAGTTGGTAGGCTCCACTTGTCCCGGAGTGCTACCGAGTTAGAGTATAGATGCCATGATACGTTGTTCGAGGTTAGAGACTTTGCAGACAGGGTCGTGGATATTGGGTTGTCAGTTTGTAAGCGGCTCCAGCAGCCGATATGTTATTATGTTTCGTGTCTCGAGTCTTATATGATGTCAGATTTTGCTTATGAAAAAAAAACTTCTATGTATTCATTTCTAACCGATTTATAAGTTCATATGTATAATAAGAGTCAGCGGGTTCGCTCGGCTCCGAATATGGGGTCGGGTGCCCATCACACCCTAGTAAGACCGGGGTGTGACAAAGTGGTATCAGAGCAGGAGGTCGGTCCAAGGGTTGTACCGCAAAGTCGTGTCCGGTAGAGTCCTGTTTATGGGTGTGAAGCCGCCACATCTATAAACGGAGGCAAGGCATTTAGAATTGTTGACCTTCTTTCCGTCCTATGATCGTGCGATAGATAGAGCCAAGTCCTAGGAAAATTGAATCTCCTATACAGATTTTACCTACGACGGAAGCAAGTGAGAGGCGATACGGAAAGTTACGGATTTGAATGGTGAGAACGATAAAGGAGGCCCTACCGGAATGGATACGTCTAAGAAAGGAGCGCGAAAAGGAAATACGATAAACTGGCAATAAGCGAGGTGCGATGTTTCAGAAAGGTCATGGATTTGGCATGGCTATAAAGGTACGATCGCTATCCTCTAGAATCTGTAGGCCCAGTACAGGAAGTAGTCGTGTACACAGGTGGAAAGTGAACATCAGGAAGTGAAAAGGGTAAAATGGTAATTGTAAAAGAAGAACGTGTTACGAAAATGTTCCGGAATCTGTAAAACTTTGACTGGCTCCAGATTATGTAGTAAAGGCCATATGAGAAAGCGTACGCGATTATATCAGCATTAAGGCACCGAATCACACCAAAGTTTCGAGGTTAAGCGTGCTCAGGTGGGAGCAATTTCAGGATGGGTGACCCCTGGGAAGTTTACAAGAAATTCTACATATTCTGACGTAAAAGACAAATGGAAAACCAGAATAGCCTAAGTGAGACTAGATTATATGGGATGATTGGAAACCTTAAGAAGACGCGTAGGACGAGGCAAACTTGCTTGGTAAAGAGACGAGAGTGCATCACGGCCTGGGAATTAGGATAGGCTTGAACAGCGTTTGGACGTATTTTGTGGGCTAGTTGATAGTAATTATATATATGTATATATGAAGGTGTAGGATATCCCAAATATGATTGTATCGGTGGACATGTGAATCCCAGCAACCGAAGTTACGGTACAAAAGGCATTAATCGAGTAAGGGTATCGAAGTTCGAGTGACAGCAAGAGTAAATGGTACAAGTGTTGCAAAGTAAGTTGTTATTATTCTACTCTAAATTGAGATTGGGAATGAGGATATGAGACGAAGTGTAAATGGATAATGGTATAGGTACACCCCAAAAAGGGGGGAAGCGGGTGAGAGAAATGTAAGGATGAGATAGAGGCAGTTGATGTGGTAGTGTGTTTGATATGAACGCTTGAGTTACAAATGAGACCTCTCACTGAAGTAAATTAGTAAGGTCGGGGGAACCGACACTAAGTGGATAGAAGTCCCATAATGTTTAAGGTAATGTGACAAGTTTGCACGGACTTTGAATAATGCGACGCCGGAAAATGGACGTATATGAAGCGAAAGAGTATGACAAAGAGAATGGTATTGGATAGCCTAAGAGATAGTATGAAGGACAACAACAGCTATAAAAAGGGAGCTCCCCCGAGGTGCTTATGCGACCTTGTAAGACTAGTTGAACATTCGAGGACGAATGTTCTAAAGGGGGGAAGGATGTTATACCTCGCATTTTGCACATTTGAATATTTCGAGCTAATGGCGGGAAGTTAAGGACAAGATTATTTTCAAGAGTTATTTTAATGCACGAGTGGTTATAAATATTATTTATGAATGTTGGTAGTGTGGAAATATTGAGAAAGGCTAAGGGCAAAAAAAGAAAGTTGCAAAGTGGCATCATGGGAATAATGTGGAAGGCTAGGGCAAAATGGTAACTTCACAGTGTGTAAGAAACTTCATGAAGGGCTATATTGGCCATGTGAGGAAAAAAAAAGGGCAAAAGAAAAAAAAAGGATGAAAATGATGACAAAGAAGTCATCTTTTTATTTAAGGAAATTTCAAGAAAAATCTAGAGAGGGGGCATGTGCCCCTCACATACATGCAATTATATATATATATATATATATATATATATATATATATATATATATATATATATATATATATGACAACTTGCCATTTTCATTCTAGAAAACAAAAGAAAGATGAAGAAAGGAGAGAGGGGTTCGGCCAAGGGGTCAGCCGAACAATACCCTTTGAAGATGATCATGGAAAACATATTTTCTTCTAGTTTTCCACTAATTGGAAGGTCCTCTATCATATGGAGTAGTTGTTGGAAGAAGAAAACCATTTGTATTGCGGAGCATGTCCTAGCCGATATTGTACGTTTGGAAATTCCAAGGTTGTCGTGGAAAGTTAAGGGCGAGACCATTTTCAAAAATTATTTTAATGGACGAGTTGTATAAATATTATTTATGACTATTATTAGTATGCAAATATTGTGAAAGGTTAAGGGCAAAAAGAGAAATTCGTAAAAGGGGTCGTGGAAATAGTGCGGAAGGCTAGGGGCAACATGGTAATATTAAAGAAAGTCGAGGGGCAAAACGGTAATTTCACAAGGTATTCAAGAAGATTCAAGAGAAGGGCCATGTGTTCATATTTCTTCTAGTGAAAGCCATGCAAAAATGCACATGCAAAAATATAAAAAAAAAAGATGACAAAATAAGAAAATTCTAGAAAATAAAAGAAAGGGAAAAGAAAAGAAAAAAAAAAGAGAGGGGGCATGTGCCCCTCACATGCATGCAATATATATATATATATATATAAGAGAGGGGTAGTCATATTTTAGCAAAGAGAGAGAAAGAAAGCAAGAAAGAAAGAAAGAAAGAAAGAAAAAAAATGGAAGAACCATTCGGCCATGCCTTGGCCGAATGGGTGTCATGAGGGAGAGAGCAAGAAAAATATTTTTCTTCTTAGTTTTCCTATCAAATTGAAGATCCTCTACAACATGGTGCAAGTATTGAAGCAAGTAGAAGGATGTTTGGTGTCATGCACCAATCCTACACCAAGTGGGAAGTTGAAGGAAAGGTAAGGTTTCATCTCTTTTGAGTGTTGTGGATGGTTCATATATGTTGTAGGTTGAAGAAATGAATGAAATTCATAAAGTATGTGCATGCATGGTGTTGGCCGAATGGAGTAGGTGTTGTGTAGAAATGATGAATTAATTTTATTTTAGAAGTTTGATTGTTGTGTTGTGAATTCCATAATGTAAAATGAATGAAAACCATGAGTTGGGTGTTTATGGTGTTGGCCGTGTGGTCCTTGTGTGGTGTAGAAGAAAATGAAGCAATTCTAATTAGTACTTTGGTTGTTATGTTGTTGTTATATTGTATAGAGATGGATGAAAATGCATGAAGACATGTAAGGAGTGATTATGGTTAAAATGGGTGTTTTGGTAAGTTAGTGTCATTTGATGTAATTCGATGTTCTAGTTGTTGTCGTTATGGATTATGTGACGTTGAATGAAGAATGTGGTTGAAGTTAATGAATATAGATGATAATGAAATGTATGGTTGTGATCGAAGTTGAAGGTATCGGATGAAGTAGTATGTAGATTAAGTTGTTGGAACATTATGTGAATTAAATTGAATTGAATTGAATAGAATTGAATTGGATATTGATAGTATTGTTGTTGGTTTGGCCGAGTTGAATTCTCGGGTTTGTTGTTGTTGATTTGGGGCCGAGCCACATCTCGGGGATGGTGCATTTACGGGGGAGGTCTTTGCCGAAATTCCGGCGAGAATATAAGTGAATTTATCGAAAAGTTGGAACAAGTGAGAAACAATGGATTAAATGATTATGTGAATTCTTTTGTATGTAGATTGACAAGTTTGGACAAATAAGCATAACTAATTGGTCGCGGCACAGGTATGTAAGGCTTACCCTTTATTCCTTTTGGCATGCCTTAGAGCCAAGTAAGTTATGATATGTACTTTGAGGAAACTCTACTCTATAATCCCGAGTTTGGTATGATTTGTCCGTTCTCTCTGATATCAATATCTAATAATCCGGATACGAGTATTCTGATTTGAGCACTACGAAATAAGTACCACGATATAAATATTTTGACATAAGTATTTTAATACAAGTATTTGTCTTAAGTATTTGATATAAGTACTTAAACGTAAGTATTATACCATAAGTATTCTGATAAAAATATTCTGTTATGAAGGATCTATTACGTATGTCCTGACAGTACGTCCGATTATGCCATCGAGTTTTGGTTTGTGTGCATTTAGTTTCTCACTACTCTGCTCGTGCATGTGTTATGATTTCCTTCGCCGAGTCCCGGGCCGGTTATGCTTCGTGCGCAATATGATATATTCCGGTGTGATGCTGTGTTACGGTTCACCGAGCTCCTCTTCAGAGGGCCGGGTTCCGTTTGGTGTGATGCTGTGTTATGGCGTTATGGCTGGATATGATGTGTTACGGGGATATGTCGGGTTACGGAGATATGAAATCCTTCTGGTGTGATGCTGTGGCGTGGCGCCAACGACGGCGGGCGACCACCGTTCTAAGAGCCTATGCATGATTTATACTTTAACTATATATTCGATATTTTGCATGTCATTTCTACTTTTTGTATTTTGCTACCATGGTTCCGTATTCCCGCTTTACATACTCGGTACATATTCCGTGCTTGACCCCCTTTCTTCGGGGGGCCGCGTTCATGCCACGCAGTACACACGGATGATCGAAAGACTCGCTAGGAGGTGCTTCGAAATGAATTGGCGAGCTCCACCTTTCTCGGAGTGCCGCCGAGTCCGAGTATTCATATGTTGTGCTTTCGATTTGTGTTAGAGACTTTGCGGACGAGTCGTGGGTACCGAATGTCGGTTCGTAGCGGCTTCATTTGTCCACGATTTTGTTTGGTCCGGTCCGAGATCCGTGTACTGAAGCGGCCCCGTTTGCTATGGTGGCCTAAATGGCCTATATGTTCGTATCTGTATGTACGTTCAGGCGATGTACATTCCGCCTGCCTACGGATTTGATGTGATATGTTTGATATGTTCGATACACGGGCCGCCTAAGACGACGTCTGTTCTCAGTTCTTTTGAAAATCCTTACCGTATGTTCCATGTGATCCGACTTGGAAATTCGAAAAGAATATGTATGAAGTCAGAGTCCGAGGGTTCGCTCGACCCCGTATATGGGGTCGGGTGCCCATCACACCCTAATAAGGTTGGGGTGTGACAAAGTGGTATCAGAGCGAGGTCTGTCCGTGGGGTTGTCTGCAAAGTCGTGTCCGGTAGAGTCCTTGTTTATGGTGTGAAGCCGGCCACATTTATAAACGGAGGCTACGGGGCATCTAGGGATTGTTGACCTTCCTTCGTCCTAGATCGTGCCATAGAGCCAAGCCGTAGGAATCCTCGTATGTAAGCCTTACATATGACGAAGAGGTAAATGGCGACATGAAAAGTCATAAGGGTAAGTATTGACGTATTTGACCCTTACACAGAATTGGCGATTCCGGATGGCCGAATGTGACATAGTTGTATGTTCTATAAGGTGTTATTGATATTTCCGTATGTACGAGAGGATAGTATGAGAGAAACAAAGTCTGATGGAGGATTCAAAAAGTTGAAAATAGATTTTGCTACAGATTATTATGTAAAGGCGGTGAGTAGGAAATTCGAACGGACTGATATCCGGACATTTATGAAGTAAGGGCAACGAAGGTGTATCTGTTATCATCAGGGGTCTGGGAACCTAGGATGGAAGTAGTTACACATGAAAGTAAAAGGTGGACATAAAGGCCGAAAAGGGTAAAATGGTAATTGTAGAAGAAAAGATGTGTTACGAGGGTGTCCCGGAATCTGTAAGGTCTCGACTAGTCCCAAATTACGTGATAAAGGTCATGTGTGGAAGTGAACGTGATTATACCAGTATTAGGGTACCAGATTTACGTCAAAGTTTCTAGGTTAAGCGTGCTCAGGTGGGAGGATGGGTGACCCCCTGGGAAGTAGCTGGGGAATTTTGCAAAGATGGAATTTAAGGGGATAAGTGAGAAGTTGGGATGGCCTAAGTAAAATTAGGATATACGAGATGGTTGGAGACCATAAAAGGCTACGTAGCACACGGCAGGCCAGACTAAAGAAGGGACAGAAAGCATGTTACGGCTACGGAATTAGGGTAGGCTTGAATAAAGTTTGGAAGTGTATTGTGGGATAGTTAATAATAATTATATGAATATATGTGTATGAATGCGTATGATAGTTCGTTTGTGAAGGTATCAGTGGACATGTGTGCCCCAACAACCTATGCTACGATAAAGAAGGCCTCAACCGAGTAAGGGGTACTGAAACCTGAACGGTGGTAAGAAGACAAATGGTACAGGTACCATAAGATAAGCCGCCATCTTCGCTATAGGTTAAGAGTAGAAAAGTCTTAATGCTATGATGTTAGAAAGAGAAAATGAGTGAATAGGTGGGAAATAAAGAGATCAAATATCCGAAAGAAGTGAAAGATAAGGAAACATGACTGGGCAAGACCTCCAGAAAAAGGAATAACTGGAAAGACACAGGATTATTTGGGATGAAGTTGCAAGTATGGGTGCGTAAAAAGAATAAAGTAGTAATATGAAACGAAGGAAAAGTGTGTGAGGATTGAAAACCGATTTAAATAAGTGGAGCTAACGGAATAGCGACCATGACAAGGAATATGAAGTAAGAGAAAGGGGCGACTAGGTCTTGTGATGATGTTAGAAGATCCCGGTTTTTGAAAGGTATATAAGGAAATAAATGGGCAGTTACACTAACACGGTTGCCTCGGGTGTGGAGGAACTCTCTTAAAAGGTGAATTAAGAATAGGACAGATTTGTATACTAGAAGGAATATTTTGTGGACTTCAAGTCGGTGCTGCAAACAACAAGAAGGGAGAAGGTACCAATTGTAAGGATTTTGTGCTAAGAACAAGAGTGGCGAAATGCTTAAAAGTACGGATATGCCGTTGCAACGCAGGTGCACGGTTAAGAAAAATTACAAATAAGCAAGCAAACTAGATGTACGAAAGGACCAATAGTGGATGGAAAGATATGGGAATGCCGTCAAGAAGGATGGTATCGACGGAAAAATGAAAGGAACACTTACGGTAAGAAATTTTGCTATGTTGTGCACGGAGTGGAAAAGAGGAACTGTGGGCATATGAGGAGCCCCTTAAAAAAGGGGGGAGACCCTATTATAGGTAAGGGGATCACCATATTCCCAAGTACCAGAAAGGAAACCCATAACATGGAATGCGGATTCGTGTGAGGATTTAGGGACTTGATAATGAGGAAAGTCGGATAAAGGATATGGAATGAGTATGAAGAAAAAGGGCAACGATAAAAGGAACCCCCTCCCGCAGCGCTACGAGGCTCCATAAGGCCAGTTGAACATTCGAGGACGAATGTTCTAAAGGGGGGGAGGATGTTATAGCCCGTATATTGTACGTTTGGAAATTCCAAGGTTGTCGTGGAAAGTTAAGGGCGAGACCATTTTCAAAAATTATTTTAATGGACGAGTTGTATAAATATTATTTATGACTATTATTAGTATGTAAATATTGTGAAAGGTTAAGGGCAAAAAGAGAAATTCGTAAAAGGGGTCGTGGAAATAGTGCGGAAGGCTAGGGGCAACATGGTAATATTAAAGAAAGTCGAGGGGCAAAACGGTAATTTCACAAGGTATTCAAGAAGATTCAAGAGAAGGGCCATGTGTTCATATTTCTTCTAGTGAAAGCCATGCAAAAATGCACATGCAAAAATATGGAAAAAAAGATGACAAAATAAGAAAATTCTAGAAAATAAAAAAAAGGGAAAAGAAAAGAAAAATCTAGAGAGGGGGCATGTGCCCCTCACATGCATGCAATATGTATATATATAAGAGAGGGGTAGTCATATTTTAGCAAAGAGAGAAAGAAAGAAAGAAAAAAAAATGGAAGAACCATTCGGCCATGCCTTGGCCGAATGGGTGTCATGAGGGAGAGAGCAAGAAAAATATTTTTCTTCTTAGTTTTCCTATCAAATTGAAGATCCTCTACAACATGGTGCAAGTATTGAAGCAAGTAGAAGGATGTTTGGTGTCATGCACCAATCCTACACCAAGTGGGAAGTTGAAGGAAAGGTAAGGTTTCATCTCTTTTGAGTGTTGTGGATGGTTCATATATATGTTGTAGGTTGAAGAAATGAATGAAATTCATAAAGTATGTGCATGCATGGTGTTGGCCGAATGGAGTAGGTGTTGTGTAGAAATGATGAATTAATTTTATTTTAGAAGTTTGATTGTTGTGTTGTGAATTCCATAATGTAAAATGAATGAAAACCATGAGTTGGGTGTTTATGGTGTTGGCCGTGTGGTCCTTGTGTGGTGTAGAAGAAAATGAAGCAATTCTAATTAGTACTTTGGTTGTTATGTTGTTGTTATATTGTATAGAGATGGATGAAAATGCATGAAGACATGTAAGGAGTGATTATGGTTAAAATGGGTGTTTTGGTAAGTTAGTGTCATTTGATGTAATTCGATGTTCTAGTTGTTGTCGTTATGGATTATGTGACGTTGAATGAAGAATGTGGTTAAAGTTAATGAATATAGATGATAATGAAATGTATGGTTGTGATCGAAGTTGAAGGTATCGGATGAAGTAGTATGTAGATTAAGTTGTTGGAACATTATGTGAATTAAATTGAATTGAATTGAATAGAATTGAATTGGATATTGATAGTATTGTTGTTGGTTTGGCCGAGTTGAATTCTCGGGTTTGTTGTTGTTGATTTGGGGCCGAGCCACATCTCGGGGATGGTGCATTTACAGGGGAGGTGCTGCCGAAATTCCGGCAGAATATAAGTGAATTTATCTGAAAAGTTGGAACAAGTGAGAAACAATGGATTAAATGATTATGTGAATTCTTTTGTATGTAGATTGACAAGTTTGGACAAATAAGCATAACTAATTGGTCGCGGCACAGGTATGTAAGGCTTACCCTTTATTCCTTTTGGCATGCCTTAGAGCCAAGTAAGTTATGATATGTACTTTGAGGAAACTCTACTCTATAATCCCGAGTTCGGTATGATTTGTCCGTTCTCTCTGATATCAATATCTAATAATCCGGATACGAGTATTCTGATTTGAGCACTCTGAAATAAGTACCCTGATATAAATATTTTGACATAAGTATTTTGATACAAGTATTTGTCTTAAGTATTTGATATAAGTACTTAAACGTAAGTATTATACCATAAGTATTCTGATAAAAATATTCTGTTATGAAGGATCTATTACGTATGTCCTGACAGTACGTCCGATTATGCCATCGAGTTTTGGTTTGTGTGCATTTAGTTTCTCACTACTCCGCTCGTGCATGTGTTATGATTTCCTTCGCCGAGTCCCGGGCCGGTTATGCTTCGTGCGCAATATGATATATTCCGGTGTGATGCTGTGTTACGGTTCACCGAGCTCCTCTTCAGAGGGCCGGGTTCCGTTTGGTGTGATGCTGTGTTATGGCGTTATGGCTGGCTATGATGTGTTACGGGGATATGTCGGGTTACGGAGATATGAAATCCTTCTGGTGTGATGCTGTGGCGTGGCGCCAACGACAGGCGGGCGACCACCGTTCTAAGAGCCTATGCATGATTTATACTTTAACTGCATATTCCGATATTTTGCATGTCATTTCTACTTTCTGTATTTTGCTATCATGGTTCTGTATTCCCGCTTTACATACTCAGTACATATTCCGTACTGACCCCCTTTCTTCGGGGGCTGCGCTTCATGCCACGCAGGTACACACAGATGATCAGAAGACTCTGCTAGGAGGTGCTTCAGCGGAATTGGCGAGCTCCACCTTTCTCCGGAGTGCCGCCGAGTCTGAGTATTCATATGTTGTGCTTTCTGATTTGTGTTAGAGACTTTGCAGACAGAGTCGTGGGTACCGAATGTCAGCTCGTAAGCGGCTTCATTTGTCCACAGATTTTGTTTGGTCTGGTCTGAGATCTGTGTCTGAAGCGGCCCTGTTTGCTATGGTGGCCTAAATGGCCTATATGTTCGTATCTGTATGTACGTTCAGGCGATGTACATTCCGCCTGCCTACGGATTTGATGTGATATGTTTGATATGTTCGATACACGGGCCGCCTAAGACGACGTCTGTTCTCAGTTCTTTTGAAAATCCTTCTGTATGTTCCATGTGATCTGATTTGGAAATTCGAAAAGAATATGTATGAAGTCAGAGTCCGAGGGTTCGCTCGACCCCGTATATGGGGTCGCCGTGTATATGTAGTATGGCATAGAAGTGAAAAACTTATTCTATTTAGCATGTGTTGGTTGATGTTGTTATGGATGGTTTGTGTATGTTTGGCATGTAGAAATGAATGGACTTCATGGAAATTTTGCATGTTGAGGACTAGGCCGTGTGGGGGGGTAATTTGGGGTGGAATATAATGAACTCATTTTATATAGTATTTTGGTTATTGATTGTTGTAGATTATGTGATGAAAATGAAGGTTTGATGACTCAAATGGAAGTCATGATTGTTGTGGGCTGATTTAGAACATAATGTGATTTTAATATAGTCGCTTGAGTTGATGGAAATGATGTTGTTAGCGTATGGAAGTGTTGATATAGTTTATGCGTTGAAAGAAATAAATGTATTGTTGGTGTTCTTATGGCATTTGGAAGATTTGGGTTGGAATGTCTTGAACATGTTGTGAATTGAGTATTGATATTGTTATTATGATTGTTGACTATTGGCATTATTGTTGTTGGTTTGGACGAGTTGAATTCTCGGATTGTTGTCAATGGATGAATTGGGCGAGCCATATTCTCGGGATGGCGCATTTACAGGGGAAGTGCTGCCGAAATTTTTGTAAACAAATGTGCATTCAAGATTGGATTCCTAAAAGCTCTAATCAATGTTTGGCGAACATGACCAAATTGTAGATTCTGGTGGATTTGCAACTTGGATTTGGAGTAGCAGAAGGAGCGGAAAGAGGTATGTAAGGCTTCACTTCTCTTTCTTGGCATGTCTTAGACGTAATAGGTTTGGACACGGGCCTCGGGGATAATTCCTCTCCTAGAAATCCGAGATTGAAACTAACTACTATTCATTCAATAGAATTGAATTAGAACTTGCGTGAAATGTCGGAAAAACTTCTTAAACATCCAGAACTTACACAAATAGGACTCAATTGCCCTAAGATCCTCACAAGTGACGCCATAAATTGTAATATACGTAAATTTGATACGCCACCTCAAAGGCTCGAGATTTTGGGCCCACTATTCCGAATTCTCTCCTACCGTCCCATTTGGCTTATTTTCATTCTATAGTTAAGGAAAGCTTTTGTTATTATTCCGACTACTAAATAATAGTCGTTTTAACAAATCCATTGATCCCAAAGCACGGTTCTTTTCCTCCGATAGCTAGTAAATGTTTTCCAAAGTGCTCGTATTTTCCCAGAACAAAGGTTTATGGCAAAGTAAGTTTTACAACAACGACGATGAACATGTTTTACAATGCCATGGATGATGTCAAGGAAGAAAATGCTTACATGATAACTATGACCATGATGATTCTATGATTAAAGGTTCCAAGTCTATGATTCCAGTGACGAGATGAGAACGTTAAGCTATTTCTTGAATCCTCAACTCTACTCATGAATAATGTTTTCCTTTAAAGATTCCAAGTATACGAAACGATGCCTTATAGTCCTGTTTTATGTTTTCTCATGATATTACTCTCCATTGATAGTCTCGCCATATATTAATCGTCCCTTCAAGGTGAGGCAAGCGCCCATAGTTATTCCATAATATAATCGGAGGTTTTCGACCTTACGTCACTCCGATGGATACATGATTTTCTTGGGCTCTCCTGCATACTTCTATGATCTATGTATATGCAATATGTATATGTACATGGGGTGGGAGGAAGGGATACATGGAAAATGGGAAGGGAACTATGTTTCATTGCCACTCGGTCACCGCTTATCATCCCGGACGCGGATGCCCGACGCGGATTTATGGGCGGCCGGAGTATTTCGGCGCAATGTGGGCGAGCCGACGCTGTTCGGTGCTATGATACTATGATACACTATGTTACGCTATGATACTATGATACACCATGATATGCTATGATGCTATGATATACTATGATTTAACATGATATGACATAAATTCTATTTTCTATGCCTATGAAAAGAAATGTTTTTTTTTTTAAAAAGGGAAAACAAGCATGCATGGCATCCGCCCCCTGGGGCCCTCACATGCACAAAGTTACTCGTTATCCTATGATATGTTCTATGTTTCTATGCGTATATTGTTCATATGTACAAAGTCATCCTTTTACCGCACGATATAATATCTCTTTATTGTTCATGCTTATATCTCCTACTATGTTGCTACTTACGCCTTACATGCTCGAGACATAGCTCGTCGACCCCTCTTCTTCGGGGGCTGCGTTTCATGCCGCGCGCGGTACGCCGGATGAGCCGATTATAGCATAGAGGTTGTTCAAAGCAGAGTTGGTAGGCTCCACTTGTCCCGAGGCCGCCGAGTTAGAGTATAAATGCCATGATACGTTGTTCGAGAGGTTGAGAACTTTGCGAGACGGTCGTGGATATTGGGTTGTCGGTTGTAAAGTAAGTGGCTCCCGACGTGATATGTTATTATGTTTCGTGTCTCGAGTCTTATATGATGTCATATTTTGCTTATGAAAAAAAAACTTCTATGTATTCATTTCTAACCGATTTATAAGTTCATATGTATAATAAGAGTCGGCGTTCGCTCGCTCGAATATGGTCGGCGCCCATCACACCCTAGTAAGACCTCGGGTGTGACAACACACTGTCTGTCATACGCCGGAAAAGGTACGGAGAGAAGTCGGTAGGTCAACCGAGTACCAAAATGCTTATTTTACAATCACGGACCGCGTATCGAGAGGTGCGAGAAATACGAGTGCACGGGAGATGTCACACGTCCGGACGGAGTATGAACGTCGCATTATTCGGATAAGATTATGTATCGGACGGAATCTGAACGCACGGAACGCTCGGATGACTTCTTATACGGACGATTTTACGAACGTATAGAATATTCAGATGAGGTCATATAACGGACGGAATACCGAGCGTACAGAATTCCAGAATGCTTACTTTACGGACACAAATTAGATTATGAATATCAGAATCATATAGAATTTACACAGATACAGAACCCGGCCCCTTTACGAAGGGACGCGGCGAGTAATCACCATATGCCAAAGTAACATATCTTATATGCGTGTAACGTGTCCCGGCCCTCCTGTGAGGGACTCGGTGGATAGACTCATCAATGCATGTCAAAATCATAGATCACATATGCATATAACGTGTCCCGGCCCTCTGATGAGGGACTCGGTGAATAGGATCATGTATAACAGAATCATATGTCATATATGCAAATAACGTGTCCCGGCCCTTTGTTAAGGGACTCGGTAATATGGAATCATGCATGTCAAAATCATGTACCAAATATACATAACGTGTCCCGGCCCTCTACTGCGGGTCTCGGTGAATAATTATCATGTGCCATCCTGCCGCCATCCCCGTACCATCAAATCATAAATACATACGGATAACGTGTCCCGCCCGCAAGTACGAGGGACTCGGTGAATAATGCGAGAGAAGAGCACGATAATGTAACTCGGCCCGGGACTCGGTGAATCATACCGCGAGTACGCACGAGAATATAACATGCCCCGGCCCGGACGCAGAGAAAGATACATTGAGTCATGCACGAGCGCAGTCGTGAGAAACCATATGCACATAAATCCGGACTCGATGAACACGACACTTACCGATATTCGGAAGCTCGAAACGAGTTTCGGGTTCGTCGAGTTAGTATCGGGGAAGATATGAGCGTTTGAAATACAGAAACCTCTTCGGACTTTTAAGCGATCCGAGATCGTACACGAAGAACATTAAGGCTTATAGAGCATACTCATATTGGAATACTCGGATCAGACGACTCGTATCCAAATACACATAGCGGAATATTTATATCAGACGCTCATGCAGAATACTCATACAGTTATCCTATCGGAATGCTTATACCAATACTTAGATCGGGATACTTATGTCGTAACATATATATCGAACATTTATTCTCAAATACTTATATCGAACACTTGTATTAGAATATTTCCATCGGAATGCTTATATCAAAATATTCAAATCGTATCATTAAAATGTACCGAAGCGTTTATGCCGAATAGCCGAACCGAATACTCACATCTGAATTACCAAATACTTATAACAAACTCGGAACATTAGCCAAAGGTTTTCATTATTTATCGTGCGGAACTAAGGCAAATAGAACAATATACATAGGTCTCGGGGATTGTGGGCCCACTTCGGGTCAAATGAGGTGGCGTACCCAATATACGTGTTTTACACTTCATAATATCACTCGTGATAGTTTTAAAATAGTCGGGTCCCATTTGTTCAAGTTCTAGGTGTTTAGACAACTTTCCCAACCATTAGTAACATAATTGATTCAATTCTACTGAAAGAAAAAGGGGCAATTTCGGACGTGGATTCCGAAGAGTAGAGTTGTCCCCAAGGTCCAAATTCAAGCCTAGTATATCTAGGACATGCCAAGAGAAAGAAAGGGTAAGCCTTACATACCTTAGTTGCGCCTTACGCTCGTCCAAATTCAATTCCTGTTTCGTCCAAAATCTACAAATGGTCACATTTACCAATTGTCAATTGTAAGACTTTTAGTGTTCATATATTTAATTTACTACTTGTCTACAGAAATTTGGGCGATCTCCCCGGGGGCACGCCGCCCCGAGAATGGACTCGGCTCGAATATCAGCAACCATACTAACCACAATGCTAACGACATCAATAATCAATTCGAAAGACATTCTAGCATTCACATTTCTTTTCCAACAACATTCAATTCCACTACATATATTCAAGTCATCATCAATACTTACATACTCAAATACCAATTGGAAACCCTTCAAACAATATTCAAGAACAATTTACATAAACTACACAATGTTCAACAATTCCACCTAACATCACACTTTACCCGAAATCTCCCTTCTTTCACATAAACATTCCCAACACATTTTCTATCTTCCAACTCATGAACTACATTCACAATCCATATCTAAACGACATTATTTTCATCAATGCGGGGAAGACTACGTTCAACTCACATTAACTTCTACCACAACTTTCCAACACTTACAATTTCACAAGAAACATCATATTCTCATTTGCATCATAAGGTACATATTAACAACAACTAAATTACTACATGGGAGATTGGTTCATATTTCACACCATTCATACACACATTCGGTCCATCACAATTCACAACCTCAACTAAATTCATCAAACTTTTTTGTTGTCAACAAGGCCATAACAATACACCATATACACGGCCACAACACACTATATACACGGCCGGCACACATACATACCTGAAGACACAAATTTCATACTTTTCACTCATTTCCACATACACAACACATTTATAACTTCCATAGCATAAAGGAAACATAAGATTCTTACCTTTTTCTTGATTCTCCACTTGCCACCAAAGTCACTTTCTTGCCAAAATAATTATACCACCTTGAAGAGAATCTTGAACTTAGTAGCTGTTACACTCCGTATTTTGGACCCTCGGGTAAGTCAAGGCGAGTGACACAAGTCGCGTATGGAAAATTGTAAAGTTGGAATAATAAGAAAGGCCAGGGGGTAAAAAGGTAAATTTGCAAAACGACTCATGGAAATACGGAGAAAGGCTAGGGGCAAATTTGGAACCAAGGGAAATATTTTTCATGAAAATGAAGAGAATTGCTAGAATTTTCAAGAAAGGGGCCACTTGGCCGTGTCCACCAGAACTTGCCAAATTAAAACAAGCCAAACAAGGGACAATATGGTTGAATATCATTGGAAGGGGACCCAGTATATATTCATGTGAAAGATGAATTATTCATCTTTCCACTAGAATTTTCAAGAAACAAGAACAAGAGAAAGAAGGAGAAAATACCAAAGGCCATTCGGCCAAGGAGAAATATTCAAGAAATTTACAAAAAATTTTCCAAAATCATTTCACCTATTAAAGGGTCCCTAGCAAGTTGGAGTGTTCATTGGAGCAAGAAACTACATGTTCTTGTGAGTTGCAAGCTTTATTCAAGAAGGAAGATTAGGAGAAAAGGTAAGAATTTATCATCCTTTATATGTTTTGGAAGTTTGTGTATGATATGGTGTATG
>NW_026714545.1:0-22714 GCF_029784015.1 Lycium ferocissimum | reverse complement strand
TTTAAGTTAAGAGAAATTTTCCGGGTTTTTTCATTAGACTAAAGGTAAGAATCTCGATCTTCTTTATGTGTACGGTTAATTGAGGTTCTAGATGTGTTTGGTGATTAAGAAACACATGAAAGGTCAGCTAGAAGTCGTAAACTAGTTTGTGAATGTTGCTGTGTTGTGTTGTTGGGCTATCTTGATGTGTGGAAATGCAAGGTGGTTTAGTTCTTGATATTTAAGGTAAGATTTTCCTTCCTCTTCATATATACGAATTAGTTTGATGATTAGAAGCATTTAGTTGCTACAAGTTGCGAGTTGTTGGTTTAGTGATATAGTTGAGTTGCTAGTGATGTTGTATAATATGTTGGGACTCATTTAGATGTATGCGGGGCTGTTCTTATCATGTTAAGTTGTTGTATATGTTGATATAATTGTAGTTATGTATCATTGATGGTGTTACAAGGATTAGAAAGGAATTGGCTTGCATAATCATCGTAGAAACACTTGTAGAACGAGTTTGTCGCTCATTATATAGTTGGTGTGTTCTTCTTGTTGGTACTAGTCATATTTTCTTTGTTGTAGCTTAATTGTGGAGGAGGCTGATTTTGTTACCTCCGTTGGAATGTCGGCATAGAGGTATGTAAAGGCTATTCGTTATCGCTTTCGTTGGCATGAATCCATAGCAAGTTTTCCTTCCCAAAAATAATTCCAAAACAGAATTCTTAATACATTCCACTCATGTATTTGACAACTTCATATGATCCCTATTGAATGTGCCTCGCTACCACAAGTTTCCTAAGTCTATTAGTAGCCACTTTCTCCATTCAAAAAGTGCATATGAGCCACAACGGCTCCCTTGTAAGAAATCCTATGGCATAACAACTATTGGTGAGAATGATAAGAGAGTTTTACTTGGTTGACGATTTGTTAGTAATGATGAGATGAGACCTTTGCCTATTTGTTGATGTTGTATGTCACAGTAGACACGTGCCACCTACAAGTCCAGGGACCTGGTAGTATAGGAGTCCTAGCCTGGTAGATACGAGCATGACAGCCTGGTAGATGACGGATACGCTAGTCCGGAAGTACCGGCTCATTTGTCAGGTAAGAGAAGATAGAACTAGTACGCTAGCCCAGAAAGCACAGAATCACGAGTCTAGTATCTAGCACATACGTACGAAACCTTGTGACCACTTAGTATGATAGTTATTGTATGTTTGTGTGATTTGTGTATTATAGACTAGAGGTTACACGAGCTTTGAGATATTGTTACAAAAAGTTCAGAAAGCTAAAGCTATGATGAGAGGTGATGTATAGAGATGGTAAGGTTGATGTCTGATCTCAAAGAATACCCTTGATACTTGTTGTATCATACGACCTATGATTTTGCAGGTGATCGGGATACAAGTCATAATCAGTTATTCCTTAAATTTTCTTTCATTAAACTACAACACTTGTTTATGATTCTTCATATGCCTTACATACACAGTACATTCTTTCATACTGACATCCCTTTTGTCAGGGATGCTGTATTTTATGCTGCAGGTTCAGATAGACAGTTTGACGGACATCTAAAGTGTCTAGTTCCAATTCCATCAGTTGATCGGTAAGACTCAATATTATTCGAAGTGCAGCCTAGTCTAGAGGCCACTTGATTTTTTTGTGTATATAGACTTCTCGGGTAGGCCGAGGCACTGTCCTGACCCTGTTACCTATGTCAGATGTTCTGAGAGGCTTTTTGTAGAAATATGGATACCTGTTGCTAGTCATGTAATGTCAGTAAAATGTATGTGCAGGTTGGTCCTTGTAGGCCCACGTGCATGATATATATATATATATATATATATATATATATGTTTGTTTGGGATTTTCTTCTTGTAGATGTTATGAATATGGCATGTTCATCAGTTGTACAAGTTGGTTCAGCAAGGCACTAGGTGTCTGTCTACCTCACCTTGGTTGGGGTTTGACAAGAAACACTTGGGAAATAAATGACTTGGCAGCAAACGAATTGAAGATAATTTGGACGAGACAGAAAATCCTATAAATTGGGACCAACAGAAGCAAGAAGTTGAAGGGAGGGATTATAATAATTTAATCATTAAATACATACAATCATCCATACGCGATAAATCAATTAAGAGCAATAAGAATTGGGAAATAAGAGAAAGCATTGCATGGAGATAAAAAGAAAAGAAAACAATTACATCGTACCTTGCACAGGAAAGAGGCCCTGCGCGCCAAGGGACGTTTAGCACGACGCTCCAAGAGCTTTTCAATGCAAGATTTTTACATTTTGTTTGTGGGTTTGTGGCTATTTTTGTCCGGGACTTTCGAGATATGTAATATATACATAGAAAACACGTTTTTTAAGAAAGCTTTCAACCTAGGGATTGTTGGGATCCGTCGTGGAGTCCGTGATTATTGGATTTTACCTTTCTTGTCCTTATTACTAGTTTTTATGTTTCAAAAGGGCCTGATTTACCCCTCTACTTTGGAAAAAGGTTCATATTTACCCCCGTTATACTATCAGCCCACTTATACCCCTATTACAATAGTTGAAATATTTGCCCCTATTTTTAACCCCTGTCCACCGTGGCCAATGGCTTGGGCCAGGCTTGTCCAATGTGTCCATTAAAATGCCACATAAGAGGCCATGTCAGCAATGTAATTAAATGACTCTTAAAATTAAAAGACCAAAATGATGCTTTCTTCTTCAATATCAAATTAAAAAGTGCAGACAAATGGACCCCACCCAAGGTACACTTAGACCATATGTTCAAAGCTCATCTGAGAATTTTTGGCTGGGACTAGTGGTATGCTTTCTTTTTTCTTTTTCCTTTTTTCTCTGGTTTTTGCTTCTTCCTCTCCTCCTTCACTAGTTGCTGCTCTTATCCTTCACAAAAGTACTCTGAGTTGTGATTCCATGTACCGTGTTCTTGTCTCTTCAATTTCTATCTTACTGCTGGTAAGTTCATTTTTTAGTTGCTAATTTTTCATAGCCAAATATGGGATCTTTTTTATGGAATGATTTCTGGGGTGTTCTTTTTTTCCTTTGTTAATACTTGAATTTTGAAATTATTTTAGCTGATAATTGTCCTGAAAATTCTTGTGGTTTTTAGTACTATGTACTAGCAACAGTGGAAAACATACAGAGTCTAGCAACAGTGGAAATCAATTTGATATTGAAGAAGAAAGCATCATTTTGGTCTTTTAATTTTAGGAGTCATTTAATTAAATTGCTGACATGGCCTCTTATGTGGCATTTTAATGGACACAGTGGACAAGCCTGGCTCAAGCCATTGGCCACGGTGGACAGGGGTTAAAAATAGGGGCAAATATTTCAACTATTGTAACGGTAAGGATATAAGTGGGCTAATAGTATAACGGGGGGTAAATATGAACCCATTTCCAAAGTAGAGGGGTAAATCAGGCCCTTTTCCCTTCTTTATATAATTTGTTATTTTTCTTCAATGACGATGTGGAGCTAAACTCAATGTTCTAGAGTTGTGGTTCTTTCATGACTATTGTTGTTTGGATACAGATTTTGATTTCTTTATTATATTAGTTTATTTTAAATCATTCCTTTAATCATTTGATTGCTTAATCACCAATTGAATATTATCTAAGAAACTAGAGTTGAACTCGGGAGAGAGAATTCCATATTGCATATAAAATTGAGTAGAGCATGTTCTTGAACCCGATCCACAAGGAATGAATTTACGGGTAGGATAAGGATAGGCCTAACAGTCTTGCTTAGTCATTATATAGGAATTATTAATGCGTTCTTTTTAATTTTAATTTTCTAGATATATAGGTGTTGGGTCAACTTGAATAGATTAGCAGTAGTTTGAGAGAATGCAACGAGTAAAATTAACCATATGATTAATAAACTAGATAAATTAATGGGTTGAATTAGTTGAAGAACATAACAGGATTGTTAGATATATATCCCATAACCGTAAATCCTTTTTATTTTAATAACATACAAATCTGTTCTTTCTTGGTTACAGTTCATTATTTGTTTTCTTTTACTTTTAATTAGTTGATAATTATATCTTTGGAGTATATTTCTTGTTTAGATAATTAGCATTACTTTAATTTAGTTGACGGTTGATCATAGTCCATGTTGGTTCAAAATTCGATTTCAAAAATCACTATAGTACTTGTACAACCACGTATGCTTGCGTGTATGTTTAAGAGCAACATTAATCCAATCTATGTGATTGGACATCCCGTGAAGTAGGTCCATATGGATAATTACAAGTCAATATTTTATCTTGTGCACTATAAAATTCTTCCTGTCAGGGATCTATTATGATGTGTATATAGTGCAAATCTGCAAGGAAAGTGGGACTGAGTTATAAACTCTTAATCCATTACCATATCTTTTATAGGTGATTATTGTTCTGCATAATACACTTGACGGGTGGACCTATATGAATGTGGAGTAGTGCCTCTCCTATGAAATTCTTACAAAAAATTCTAAAATACCCCTAAATACTGGGATAGGCACATGACCTTTTGACGCAAAACTGCGATAACAACAAAGATTTTGTGACTATCAGGGCCGGTTGGAGAGGGAAGCAACTAAAGCAATTGCTTTAGGCCCCCCCAAAAATGAAGGCCCCAAATTTTTTATTTTATATATTCATTATATATTATAAAAATTATGAATAAAAGAGATTATATTTTATACTTCTTTTCTTGAAATGTGATAGAGGTTATTGAAATAAATAATGTCAATTTTATAATCTTTTCGTCCCCATTTATGTGACATTCTTTCTCTTTTAGTTAGCAAAAAGAATGACATCTTTTCATATTTGATAAAAATCTAATTTTATAATTTTCGTTCTACCCTTTATTAGATGTTATAGCCACAAATTTTCTATGGCGCGTTTTAAACCAAAAGATTTAAAAGAAAAAAAAAACTTCTTTTTCTCTTATACTTCGGGTCCAGTCAAACACATTCACATAAATTAAGTGTCACCAAACATATTCACATAAATTAGGGAGTAATAAACATTATGCAATATAAAAGTGAACAAACTCATGACGACTTTGAAAATTTTTAGAAGATGAAGTCTCTTCTAGAATTGATTATTTCTTATTAATAGTGGATTAAACCAAATTTTTTTACTTCAAAGACTTGAATTGTTTTAAATGTATGGAATTATTTGACATCTACTCAGTGATACAAAATTGAAATTATTAGATTATGAGAAGTTATAAAAATATTATTGTAACCATCTATATATGTTTCTTATACAAATATTTATTTAAATTATAGTGAATAGAGCTACTAAATATTTCTAATAGTGGAAGTTAGCATGTAACTGAGTGAATAATCAAAATAGGTAGAAGACGGTTTGTATACCATCTTCACAAAAAAAAAAAAAAAAAAAAAAAAAAAAAAAAAAAGAGTAAATGTATATAAATTTTATTAGGTAAATTTAAGGCCTCTTATAGAGGTTTGGCTTTAGGCCACGGATTTCGTTGAGCCACCACTGGTGACTATAATGTGATAGAATAAGATCGTGGGCATACAAAAGAATTATTGTTTGATAGGAGTTCTAAACTTCACAGATTGTTCTTTAAGTTTGTTCTTCTTTTATCCAGGTCTAATTCATAGTCTACGAGACACAAGATTCGGTGCATTGTACTAAAATGTAAAAATCCAGTAAAATTTCTTATTTCATTCTATATCATAATTTTCTTTTTAAGATATATGGGATATTGTTAAAGATGAATGTGATATCTTTAAAAGGAAGGTCCCAACTCTTGTATAAGTTAATGATTTTGAATAATTTCTATTCGCTACACTTCTTTATTAGCCATTAAATTTTTATCTATAGTAGCCTCTATATTTAATCAAATAGATCTTAATATTCTTAGGGATTGTTTGGTTGGTTAGGAGTAAGTTATTCACATAATAAATGTCACGACCAAACCCCGTAGGCCGTGACTAGTGCCCGAGCTGGGTACCCAAACACATTCATAAATCCGAGTCACAAACAGATAGCTTATGCGTATACAAATATCAGACGCTGTCTCAAATTATCTCAAACTGTCTCAAACACAAACATATATATATATCAGAAGCCGGCAAGGCTATCAAATGGCGCAACGGCCCAAAACATATACAAATGCAAGCCGACAAGGCTGCCACGGCGAATGGGATCGCCCAGAACATATAACATACAAACACACATGTACATGAATAGGCATAACCCACATATACGTCTACGTACCTCAAACGGACCAACGAGAATCATATGACGGGACAGGGCCCCGCCGTACCCCTGAGCAAACTCATACATATGCAGCGAACGAATATATACCAAAATGTGAGCTCCGGAATAAAGGGAGCACTCCAAACAGCAGAATAGGTGTCCTAAACTGGTGGATCACCGAACTGTACGTCTGTACCTGCGGGCATGAAGCGCAGCTCCCGAAGAAAGGGGGTCAGTACGGAATATGTACTGAGCATGTAAAGCATGGAATACCGTAAACAGAATCGTACTGAAATGAGGAGGGCAAAAAAATAGCACAATAACTAGAAAATCATAACACTTGCCTTTGAAACATAAATCATACGTATCAATTTCATATTCAGCTCATCATGGGACTGAGAAATAGAGTCAGAAAATCATCTCGTACACATGCATAGATATAACGTGCCCCGGCCCTCTAGTGAGGGGCGCGGTAAGTAAAACCATCAGATGCATATACATATAACGTGCCCCGGCCCTCTAGTGAGGGACGCGGTAAGTAAAATCATCATATCATGTACATATAACGTGCCCCGGCCCTCTAGTGAGGGACGCGGTGAATGAAGTCATCATATGTCATCCTGGCCGCCTCCCCATATCATCATATCATCATCATATCATATAACATGCCCCGGCCCTCTAGTGAGGGGCGCGGTGAATCATACTGTGGAATCGTGCACGAATATATGCCCTGGACCGGGACGCAGTGAAAGGGATACTAACTGCTCGCACGAGCAGAGTAGTGAGAGACCATCTGTAAACAAATCATCATCACATACTCAACAAAATAACCAAACGAAATCTCATTTAAAATCTAAACAATAGTCAAGTCAAGTTCCTTCCGAAAATCACTCGAGAACATATCAAGTAGCACTTTTAGAAATTGTAGGTACGTGTCAAAATCATATGACATAGCTTATGGAGATCAAGGACATAGTCGTCATTACAGACTCAATAGAATAGTCGAAGCGAACTATTATTTCCGAACCAAGACAATAGTCAAATCAAGTTTCCGCCGATTGTCACTCGGGAACATATCAAATAGAGCTTTAGAAATCATAGTTATGTACCAAAATCATATGCATAAAAATCCTCGTTATCATAACTCAGAAGATAAGTGAACTGATCATACTTGAGATCGGGATAATAGTCATATCATATTCTTTCAAAGGTCATCAGAAGTACATAAAGGAAAGTCGCGGGGCCCACGGATGGGTGTCGACCCAAGTCGGGCCCGCCTATGGAAAACATAGTCATCATATGCCATAAAAGCTCCTACGTACATATCGAGGCAATCCGAGGCTTTCGGTGAAAGTTACGGTCGCTCGTAGTTACGGAACTCTTTAAAAACAAAACTTTTTATACCACAAAATCTTTTTATGCAAATGGTGGAAGTCCAATCGTATCAAAGACATGAAGACCATATTAGGATTACCAATATCAAGAAGCTATTATGAACCATAAACATGCTCGGATTTTTAAGAATAGAATTTCCTCGAGGCTTGTGTCATAGCCTATTTATAGCTAAGGCATGCCAAAGAAGGAAGGGTTAAGCTTTACATACCTCGCTCGCTCTCAAAGCTAATCCAAATCAAACTTATGTCTCGGACTCCCCAAGATCTACATAACATCAATAAATACCAACATTAACTATAGGCATTCGGAGTTCATTTCCAAACTAGCACATAATTCTACGGAAATTTGGGCAGCACTTCCCCTGTAAATGCACCACCCCGAGAATTCAACTCGGCCAAATTCATCAACAACAACACCAACAACCAAACTAGCAACATCAATAATCAATCCAAAACGCATACTAACATTAAATACTCTTTCTACATAATCCAACAACATTCATTATATTCAATTCAACGGCTTACATTCAAGCCAACATCAACGCTTATACATTCAAATACTAGTCCGAACCCATACCAACAACATTCAAGAACATTTTTAACAATTCATACAATATTTCCAACAATCCAACAATTGCTCCAATTCACCCGAAAACTGTCCCAAACCCGAGAACACAACCCTAACACATTCCTCACTTCCGAATCATGATTTACACCAACAATCCACACTCTAACAATGTCATTCCCATAAATATAAAAATTACATTAAATACACATGATTCTCCAAATCAGCCCATAGCAATTACAACATCAATTTGAGTCATTAAACTCTTATCGTCAACATAGAATTCATAACGACAACAATCAAAATACTACATAGAATTGTTACATTCTTTGTCATATAACATGACTTATATTCGGTCAACACTACACATACACATATTGGTGATTCCCATCCATTTCTTCACACTACACAACTAAACATGCTACCTAGAATTAACTTATCACCTCAACACAACACACATACCTACACGGCCATACCTCATGCACACGGCCTCAACTCCAACATGCCATATTTCATGATTTTCATTCATTTTGACATACTAAAACATGCACACATCATTCATAACACATAAAAAAAGATTAAATCTTACCTTTTCCTCTTATCTTTACAGCTAGGCTAGGGTTTCCGATTGACAAAACGGGTGGTTTGTTCGCTCCAACAACACTTCCACGTTAACTAGGGACTTCCAATTAGTGGATTTTCCTGAAGGAAATATTTTTGTGATGGCTCAATTTGGTCTTGGCCGAATGGCCTTTAGAAGTTCATCCAAGTTCTCTTCTTTTTTTTCTAAGTGTGGAATGAGAAAGATGACTTAGAAGTCATCTTTTGTGCTTCATATAAGAGTTATACATGTGTCCATGGCACACACATGGGTTGGACCAATTAAAATTGGCCACAAAATGTGTGGGGGCCAATCCAAGTCCACACGGCCAAAGGGCCTATTTTTCATGATTTTCAACTTCCAATTATTCCACTTTTGGTCCCAAATTTTCCTAAATGTTCCATTCCAACAAATTCATGAACAACTTATGTCTTAAAACAAAATCGAAGGTCAAAGTCTCGACTTCGTATCCCGGAATGGTCTTGTCCCTAACTTATCATAGTTAAACCGGATCGTCCCAATGTACAAAATACGGGATATAACAATAAATGTTGCATGAGTAATACTACGTTTGGTAGATAGTTATGAGGTGGGTTATTCGTGTATTAAAATAGTACAATGTTTGGTTTGCAATTTAGACGCCTGCATAACTAATACATGTATAAGTTATGACAGAATCTATGTATCATTTTATGCAGGGAAAAAGGTGGAATAGCTAATACATGAATAACTAATACATGTATAACAAAACCACGCATAACTAATACGTACATAAAATGATACATAGATTCCCTCGTAACTAATCCATGTACTACTAATACGTGCATAACTCTAATCAGCTACCAAACGACCCCTAAATGGTTAGACCTTAAAAGCTATCTTTCCGTTACATTGTCTGAACAGTTATAAAGTTTCACCCATTGAAGATATTAAATTATAATTCTCTTTCACAGTTACTATAATTACTCAAGAAGGGTTATTGTAAAGATTAGAATGTTGGCTATCTCTTCCTATATAGTCTCGCCCTTTTCTCTTGGTATAATAGAGGAAATATTTCTTCCTAATGTATTTTATTATGCTTGTTTTCTTATCTATTAAATTATTTTTGGTTTATGTGCTCCTAGTTTTATATTAGAAGAGCTTGTTGAATTTTGGAATATGCACCTACACCTACACCGAATGAAATATTTTTAAGGACAATATTATAGACATGCCTCAAGCTAAGAAAATTTCCATGATTTCCAATATTTTTCAACTAAATATTCTTGAGATTGTTGGAATTCTTACAACAAAGACCTGAAAATTCTCTTTTAGTTTGTGACGTGTCATGAATGGCACTGCTCTTAACGATTGTTTACTCTGTATAGGTGTATCTCCTAAGATTCAACAAGTTTTTCTTGCGTAAAACTAGGATAAAAAATTAATAGAGATTTATGTCGGTAGAAATTCAAGCAGAAATAAGGACAGTATTTTATGTATTCTGGGTGTTTATCTCACAAAAGAAAAGTTTGTGCATATGTATAGGTGAGGGAAATCAGGATGTTATCATAGGTGAATAATTATCATTGTATACGGTTAAAACCGGGGTCGGTATCCCCGACCTAAGGATCGGCGATCCGAATTCGGAGAAAGAAGCAATGGATAGTAGAGCTCGGCTAGACCGGATAGAGACGTGCGGGCCTGACGATTCCCGAGGAGCACGCCTACAATTGGCAACATTGCGGGAAGTCCGGCCCATTGCAGATTTCACTCCAAACGACGCAATGAGAGTTGTCAACGAGTGATTTCGGGAATCCTTATCTTCAATTGATTTAGTTACCTTGTTGAAAGTAAATTCTTGTACTATAAATTGGGAGGGGAGTAAACCCTCAACCCCATTAGTTTTTTACCATCTTCTACACGATTACAATATTGTCTTATTCTCATAGTTTTGTCAAGCATCAAATAATAAAAGTTCTCATAGTTTGGTCCGAGCAGATCTAAGCTTCAGCCCGGCCCGTCCGATCAATTACAAGGCTATTTCTTACTTCTTTATTCAAAATTTGTATTTCATTACTGCTATTTTTCCTATCTATAGTGAATCAAATCGTGTATCCTTTAAACCACTTATAAATTCAATTGTTACCTTTTTTAGGGGTAAGGATAATAGCAGTGATTTGCTTATAACCCGACTTTCACTTGTTCTTTCATTTTATTTCTTTATTTCTGATCAACTTTGACATGTTGAACATAAACAACATCAACAATGATAGCCAAGACAATAACCCCAATGATGAGGTACCGCTAAACATCGTGCCTCTGGGTGATCCGGTTGAAGATCCTCCCGCTGATGCGAGCGTTGCCAATTCAAATGTAGTCGTTTGAAATAGCGGAGATATGCCGGCTGATAGAGCAACTGCCCGTAGGATAAATGAAGAAACATGGGAGGAGATTAACTTACGCATGATCTATGATTAATTGCAGGAACAGCAGGTAACTGTGATGCAACATCATGCGGCTATTTCCCAACTTCAAATGAAAAACAATGAGGTCAGGGCGGCCGAACCAAAACGAAGACCCGCACTGACCCGCAAGGAAATTGAGGTAAGCACTGACCAGGAATTGTCGGTGCCTGATGGATCTAATGTAGCCGTTCGAAATAGCGGAGATACGCCGGCTAATAGAGGAACTGCCCGTAGGATAAATGAAGAAGCAGGGGAGGAGATTAACTTATGCATGATCTATGATTTATTGCAGGAACAACAGGTAACTGTGATGCAACATCATGCGGCTATTTCCCAACTTCAAAGGAACAACAATGAGGCTAGGACGGCCGAACCAAATCGAAGACTGGCACCGACCCGCAGGGAAATTAAGGTAAGCAGCGACCGGGAACGGTCGATGCCTGATGGATCTTCTGAGGTGATAAGAATGTTGGAGGTGCTGTCTAAACGGATTGACTCCAATGAAAAGAAAGTGGAAGACTATAATTCCCGAGTAGATCAGATTTCGAGTGCACCACTAGTTCTGATCGGGCCAGAGACCAACTATATTGTCCAGAGGCCTTTTCCACAAATTGCGGCTCCAAAACTTATACCAAAAAGGTTTAAGATGCCCAATATCCCAAAATATGATGGGACAACGGATCCGCGAGAACATATAACTGCCTACACCTATGCCATAACGGGTAATGATCTAGAAGACAATGAGATTGAGTCAGTAATGCTGAAAAAGTTTGGTGAAACATTGACTAAATGAGCCATGCAATGGTATTACACGCTGGCCCAACACTTAATTCCATCCTTCAAGTTACTGGCTGCCTTCGTAAAAGCTCATGCTGGGGTCCGAAAAGTGCAGGCAAGAAATGCCGACATATTTAAGATCTTCCAAAAGGATGACGAACGGCTCAGAGAGTTCCTGACAAGATTCCAGAAGTCAAGGATGTTGCTCCCTTAGGTACCCGACAAGTGGGCGGCTCAGGCTTTCATGAAAGGACCTAATCCCGGTATCTCGAACGCTTCCCTCAAGCCTAAAGAAAACCTATTGGAGTTCGGAGATATTACTTGGGCAGATGTTCATAACAGATATGAGTCCAAGATACGGGTGGACAATGATCAGCTCGGACTTCCACCAAGTCCGATTAATCGGATTAAAAATTCAGATAGACCAAATAGGATAACCGAAATAATGTTTCAACCGCCAAGGGATAGATATCATCCAGATTCTCAACCCCAAAGGTCCACCTTCATATTGGATAAGGGAAGGAGTGGTCCCAGGCCCAGTACAGCAAGAAGCGACGAATGAAGCGATCGCGGTTTAGGGAGCAAGGTTTACAATTCAAAAATAATTTTGTTGGGTGTACCAACACCAGCGAAAGTTTGAGGTTATCTGAATATAACTTCAATGTTGACTTAACAGCCATTGTAGCAGTTATCGGTCATATTGAGGGTATGAGATGGCCAAGGACGTTACGAACAGACCCCTCGCAACGAGATCCGAACTTGATATGCGAGTACTACGAAACACACGGGCACCGAACCGATGATTGTAAAGGGTTAAGGGATGAAGTGGCATGACTACTGAAGAATGGTCATCTTCAAGAATTCCTGAGTGAGTGAGCAAAGAATCATTTCAAAAATACGGAACCCAGCAAAAAGAACGAAACGGAGCAGCCTCAACATCTGATCAACATGTTCACTAAGGGCTGAAAATAGCCCGAGGTCTGATGATGAAGAAGAAAAAGTTCTCAATCACTCGAGAAAAGAAAACTAGGGACCAAGAATAGGACTATTTCATCTTGAACCAGTGACGAAGACGCGGAGGGCATCATTTAACCCCACAATGATGCTTTGGTAATTTCTGTCTTCAAAAGTAAAACTTTTGTGAAATGTATTTAGATTGATCCAGGTAGCACGGTCAACATTATCCGATGGAATGTAGTGGAGCAGTTGGGGCTGGTAGATCAGATCATACCAGCCGCCCACGTTCTAAACGGATTTAATATGGCATGCGAAAATACGAAAGGTGAGATAACACTACCGGTGAATGCGGCCGGTATAATCCAGCACGCAAAGTTTGATGTCATCGACGGAGAAATGAGGTATAACACTTTGCTCGGAAGGCCGTGGTTGCACATCATGAGGGCGGTGCCTTCAGCTTTGCACCAAATACTAAAATTTCTAATGTCAGAAGGGGTAAAAATCATTCATGGAGAGCAACCTGCAGCAAAGGAGATGTTCATAATTGAAGAAGCTGTTCAGACATCAGATAAAGCCCCCGAGGGTACTGAGGACCCGAATGAAGTAGAAAATGCTAAATAGCAATCACATGATGCTGATCCGGCCAGGTTCAGAGGGGAAGGGAAGATGGACCTGGAAGAAGACAACTTCAGAGTTCTTAGGTCATTTGTATTGCCAGATGATTCGGATGCAACGAAATCAACGGTGGAAGAGCTTGAACAAGTTATTCCGTTCGTCCATCTACCGGACAGGAAGGTATACCTGGGCACGGAGCTAACCTCGGACCTCAAGAGTAAATTAATCAAATTTCTTCAAGCTAATGCCGATTATTTTGCACGGTCCCATTTAGACATGATAGGTATTCCACCCGAAGCGACCACTCACCGGCTAAGCCTTGATAAAAAATTTCTCCCGGTAAAACAGAAGCGGAGACCGATGGTTGAGGTCAAACGTAAATTCGTCAAAGAAGAGGTAACAAAGTTATTAAAAATAGGATCCATCCGGGAGGTTAAATACCTGGATTGGTTAGCTAACTTCGTGGTTGTACCCAAAAAAGGTAATAAGTTTAGAATGTCTGTAGATTATAAAGATTTGAATAAAGCGTGATCGAAGGATTCTTTTCCTTTACGTAACATCGATCGCATGATTGATGTGACGGCTGGCTATGCGACATTAAACTTTCTTGAGGCTTATTCTGGGTACAATCAGATCCGAATGAACCTAAAAGATCAAGAAAAAACATCTTTTATAACGAAGTACGGAACTTACTGTTACAACGTGATGCCGTTCGGGTTAAAAAATACTGGTGCCACTTATCAACGCCTAGTAAACAATATGATCGAAAAGTAAGTAGGTAAAAAAAAGGAGGTTTATATTGATTATATGCTCATTAAGTCCCTGGAAATAGCGGACCACTTAAAGCATTTGCAGGAGACCTTCGACATTCTACGCAAGCACAACATAAAGCTGAACCCGGAGAGGTGCGCCTTCAGAGTAGGTTCGAGCAAGTTCCTAGGCTTCATGATGTCAAATCGAGAAATCAAAAGTAACCCGGATAAGATTAAGGCCATCGAAGATATACGGGTAGTCGAGAACTAAAAGGGGTACCGAGACTGACTGGAAGGATCACGGCCTTAAGCAGATTCATTTCTCGATCTTTAGATAAAAGCCACCGATTTTTCTGGTTGCTCAAAAAGAAAAATTACTTTGCATGGACACCGGAGTGTCAGTGTGTCACGGCCCTACCTTGGTAAGGCGTGATTGGCTCCCGGCACCTTACTAGGGTCGAGCGAACCAAATTGTAACCTGCATCTTCAATGTCTCGAATGGCATAATAAGGCCAAGGAGGCTACCTATGAATATAATATGTATTTATATAATAGGCCCATGATGCCTACGTAACCACGGACAAGACATAACTAAGCTGTATACAAGAAACTGTCTGGATACAAGTCGGGATAGGGCCCCCGACATACCCGTAACACACAAAAATACATACACGGACCCAGACTCAGCAATGCTCCAGAAAGAAGTGGAGCCCACCAATAAAGACTAGTACTTAGAGGAAGCCTACTGTGGAAGGTCCTCGTCTCGTCTGTCCATACCTACGGGCATGAACGCAGCGTCTACAAGCAAAAGGACGTCAGTACAAATAGTGTACCAAGTATGTAAGGCGGAAAATGTAACATAATAAACATATGCTGCAAATAAGAAGGATAAGGATCAACTTGGACCGTATGAATTACTAATGAGAACCTAGTACGCATGTCTCTTTCTACTCTCATATCATAACTACATCTATGTATATCCGTGGTCACGACCTTCATATTATCCACGGGACTACCGCCCAAGCGATCGGTGGTAGCGCAACCGGCCGTAACACCGTGGTAGCTTTAAATTCGATTATTGCCGATGGTAGAGTGCATACGCCGGCCGATCAATGGTAACGCAACCGGCCTTAGCTCGGTGGTAATACATAGCTGTCCAACTGGTCATAGACCAGTGGTAAGTATAATCAACTTCATGACCCGACCTCCATGAGTAATCTCTATGCACTTCTCATGGTCACAAAAGACTTATAAGCACAGTTCTGGGCCGTTAGAACTTCTTCTCGCTTAAACATTAATCAAATCCTTAGATACACCATAAGCCTCTCTATTCATGTCCTACAAAACATTGCCTAAGTACAGATTCCTAAACTCAACGAATTGACATAAGATTGGTAAACCTCCGATTTTTATTATGGAACAATCATCATCGCTATATCTCACCTTAAAGGAACAAGTTGTTACACCCCTCGTGTTCGTAGTGGTAGAACCTATGATTATCTAGTCGGGTATGCCCTTGGAATAGAGACCCGAGCTCGAGTTTGAAGGTAGAAAATGTCTTACCCCGTGTACAAGGGTACTAGCAGATATTCCTGGCAACTTATAGAGTTTAAAGTTGAGTGAATCGCATCGACGCGAACTGAACTGAATCAGAAAAATCTTCAGAACACCAGTCATTGTTGACGGGTCGTCGACATGCTTAACGGGCCATTGATGTATGGCGTCGACAGGATCCCGCAGCCTTGCATCTGCAAGCGCAGGTCAACGGAGCAAGTCGACGGGCCGTCGACCCGCTCGTCGAACCGGACGCTGTAGCCTTTTTGGCTTCCAAGTATAAATATGTGGTCCACGACCCAATTTCATATTTTCTTCCTTCCAAAAATTAGAAAACCGTAAAATATTCTCTCCAAATATTTTCCATCATATTAGTGATGATTTGACAAGACCCGAACCCCGTAAACCCGAGATGGTGAAGAGGAAGGTTGCTTCTAGGGTTTCTTCAATGTTGTGAAGTTGGAGAGTTGAAGTTGGAGTGAATCTTAGGATTCTTAACCCCTCAAGGTATGTACATGATTTCTACCCTTATATTTAAGTTGGTTAACAAGAGTTTAGTGATGTTAAGTGAAGAGAAGGTAATTGTGGAAGTGTTAAGTCGATGAAGAGCAAGATAGTGACTTAGGGTTATTTTAAGAGATGATTGGGAAGGGATTTGAATATGTTTTTTGATATATATATATATATGTGTGTGTGTTGTCATTGTTAATGTGAGTATTGTAGTTGATGTGGGATCGAATGAGAAGTTGGAGAGTTGTAAGCTTACAAGGACATTATTGTCTATAGTTCGTTGAGCTTTATACGCATTTGAGGATGGTTCGTAAGTGAAGTAAATAGCCTAATTAAGCCTTATGCTATCTTAATTGTAGACTTGCAAGTTCAAGAAGTAGAAGTTGGGCGATTGCATATACTTCAAGGTATGATAATACTAACCTTCCTTTCTTTTGGCATGATACCATGATATGATCCAACAAGCGAGTAAGCGAGATTCGATATTACTCTACTCTTAGAAGTATTAGGAGTACTTCAGTCTTTGATGTTCATGTACCCCATTTATGAGTGATCCTTCTGTTCGTGAGTCCAGTCTTACGTAGCCAGTTCTGTTCATACAGTCCATTCATGCATTACATTCATTATATATTTAGGTACATTGACCCATGACTAGAAGGCGTTATATACGCATTACTACTATGATGATGATATTGATTATGGCCACAGAGGAGCCAACATGATATAACGAGATGCCATAGAGGCTTACAGGCGTTATATACACACATTCAGCAGGCGTTATACACGCACACATATCAGACGTTATATACGCACACATATAGATGCACGACCATCATCGATAGGTGAGCATGCATATTATGTGCCCACAGAGGCATTGTCAGTTACGCAGACTTATGCAAATTTAGGCAGATACTAGTTCATACAAGTACATGCAGTCAGTTATTTCAGTTTATGAGTCCAAATCTTATCCATGATTCTCATGTATATATATATGTTGTTGTTCTTATGCCTTACATACTCGGTACATTATCCGTACTGACTCCTCGTTACTTGGGCGGCTGCGTTCATGCCCGCAGGTACAGGGAGACACACAGGTGGTCCAGCTCAGTAAGACCTCTAGATCTAGCAGTGGTCAGTACGCTCCATTCGATTCGGAGTTACAGTCAGTTTTGGTATGCCCCTTTTGAGATGTGTATGCATATGGGTATGACGGGGCCCTGTCCCATCCTTTCTACAGCTTTTATTCCAGTAGAGGTCTGTAGACAGTTGTATGTAGCAGTCAGATGATGCAGCCTTGTCGGCTTCTATTCTTTTGTGTACAGTTTATGTGGCAGCCTAGCTGGCTTGCACTGTTCTTCCGCATGTTGTGTATGTGTATGTTGATTGTACAGAGTTCTGATGTTTCCTTCTTATGAGATTAGTTTATGCCATTTATGGGCCTTGATGTTCAGTATGTCTCAGATAAGTATTTAGGGGTGTTTGGTCGCTAGAGGTCAGACTCCCATCACGGCTCATCGGTTTGGGTCGTGACACAAGTAACATAAGGTGAGATCAACAACAATGAATAAAATACAGAAAATTGTGAAATAAGATCAATAATCTCATAATAGCATCAAATCCATAAGCTTTGGAATCTCTAGAATGGGATCATAAGCATCATCATTATCATCACGGGACGTACTTATCTTTAGCATCAAAAGAAACTCTAAGAATCATAAACTTCTAACTTTTGGGAATAAGAATATTATGAAAAACATATATAGGCTCATAAGGAAGGAATCATGCCTTTAGAAAGAAATGGATTAGCCTTAACATACCTTTTTGGTCAATAACTCTATAACTACCGACTTGTTGACCCAGCAATCCAAAATATACAACGCCATACCGAGCCACCACAAATAATAGTAACTTTTTAGCCACACATAACTAGTAAATATACCTGTATCGGCATAGGGTAGCTGCTCCTAATCCTGGTGCCTAGTCAAAGCGAATATGAAGTTCTGACCACTGCCGGAGCTAGACGCTCTACCTCTATCTCTACCTCTACTGGCCGATGCCTGAGGGTCTCGTTTTGGGAAGCGTACCTAAGGAGATGAAACTGTTACTGATCTAGTGTGCTGAGCTATATCATGTCTATCACCCAACGGGAAATCTCTCATATAGTGACCTGAAACCCCACATGTATAACATGCATCAGAGCCCCGACAACACAGTCCAGAATGGGCTCTATAACACAATAGTCCAGAATGGGCTCTACGACACTGACGGCATCGTGGAGGGGGCATCCTCATCAGCACTGAATCTCTCCGGTACTGAAAACTCGAAGCCCTCAAATTTTGACCTGACTCAGAATAAGCCGGCCTCTGGATGTGAAGGAATACTGGTAGCTAAATGTGGGGGCCTAAAACTACCCCTGACGTCCTTTAACAAATTAGAGGATCCAGCCCTCTTATGATGCTCCCTCTCTATTCTCTCAGTCACCTGCCACTGACATCTACGATCCTCGCAGTTCTGTGTGAATGCTTGGATACGAGCAAGGTCCATAGTATCACTTACAGCTGCAGTGGTACAAGCCTCAACATAATCGGGGTGCAAACCCGCTATGAACCTGTGAATCCTGGCCCTCGATGAATCAAAGATAGATGGGGCAAATCTGGCTAAGGAATCAAATAGGAGGCAATAATCACAAACGTTAGAACTACCTTGCTGGACAGTCAAGAACTGATCTACCCTCGCCTCTCGTATCTCCAACGATAAATAGTGATCAAGAAAAGCCTTCGAAAACTCAGACTAACGTGATGGAGGTGCCTCAGGACCTCTGGCATGCTCCCACCTCTTATACCATAAAACTGCTATATAACGAAGCCTGAAAGCCGCTAACTCTGTTGCCTCGGTCTTAGTAGCATGCATGACCCTGAAAATACGCTGAAGCTTATCGACGAAATTCTGCGAATCCTCATCCCGCTTAACCCCTAAGTGCTCTGGACGGTCAAGTGCCAAGAACTCACGAACCCTCAAACTGTGGGACCTATTAGTGGCACTATTCCAGCAGGTGCTCTCGGCTATCTTTGTGTCGTCATAATCTGGGTCAATAAGTGCACCGCTCTCCTATGATCCTGGTTTGTCAGTGCGGGAGGGGGCACTGGAGGTACTACCTCTTTTGGGAGCTCCTCGACCGGTGGCGTCATTGATGATCGCTGGGGTAGGGTCTCATCCTGGCCCTCAGACAGGGCCTCAGTTGTCGGGTGTGCCCTACTAATCCCCTCACCAGCTGTCGTATCACCCCTTCGGCTAGCTACAACCTTCCTAGTCACCGGCATAGCTGTCTACAAATATGGAAGGGTAAGTTTAACTCAAGTCTCATATGACTTGGCTCTACAACACGATTTAGATCTGAAAGAAAAGTAATCAATTCCTAAATGCCCCGTAGCTTCCTATTTATATGATATGGTGCACAACACATCTATAAACAAGACTGTACTAGACCTATCTTAAAGACAACCCTAGGACAGACCCGCTCTGATACCAATTTGTCACGCCCCAACATTGGTGAGGTGTGACTCGCAACCGACACCTTACTAGGGCCGAGCGAACCAAATTGTAACTTGCGTCTTCTATGTCTCGAATGGCATAATAAGGCCAAGTAGGCTAACTATGAATATAATACCATGCATATGTATATGTATAATGGGCACACGATGCCGACATAACCACGGACAAGACATCACTAAGCTGTATACAAGAAACTGTCTGTAAAGCCTCTATGAACATACTGAAGTATAAGAGTCGGGACAGGGCCCCCGACATACCCGTAACCCACAAGAATACATATACGGACCCAGACTCGGCAATGCTCTAGAAAGAAGTGAAGCCCACCAATCAAGACTAGTACCTGGAGGTAGCCTACTGTGGAAGGTCCTTGTCTCATCTGTGTATACCTGCGGGCATGAACGCAACGTCCACAAGAAAAATGGACTTCAGTACAAATAGTGTACTGAGTATGTAAGGCGAAAAATGTAACGTAGTGAACATATGCTGCAAAAAAGAAGGATAAGAATCAACTTGGACCATCTGAACGACTAATGAGAACCTAGTGCATATGTCTCTTTATACTTTCATATCGTAACTACATTTATGTATAATAATGTGGTCCTAACCATCACATCATCCTGGTACTATCTGCCCAACTGATCAGTGGTAACTGCCCAACTGATCAGTGGTAACTGCCCAACCGGCCGTAGCACGGTGGTAACTGCCCATCCGATTATTGCCCGATGGTAGAGCGCGTCTGCTAGACTGATTAATGGTAACTGCCCAACCGGCTGTAGCTTGGTTGTAATACATAGCTACCCAACTGGTCGTAGGCCAGTGGTAAATATAATCAACATCATGACCCGGCCTCCATGAGTAATCTCTATGCACTTCTCATGATCACATAAGACTTATAAGCATAGTTCTGGGTCGTTAGAACTTTTTCTCGCTTAACTAATCATTAATCAAATCCTGAGATACACCATAAGCCTCTCTATTCATGTCCTACAAAACTTTGATTAAGTACACATTCCTAAACTCAACGAAGTGATGTAAAATCGGTAAACCTCTGATTTATATTATGGAACAATCCTCATCGCTATATCTCACCTTGAAGGAACAAGTAAAATCAAGAAAATCATGAAATAAGATCAATAATCTCATAATAGCATCAAATTCAAAAGCTTTGGAATCTCTAGAATGGGATCATCATCATCATCATTATCATCGGGGGACGTACTTATCTTTAGCATAAAAAAAACTCTAAGAGTAATGAACTTCTAACTTTTGGGAATAAGAATATTATGGAAAACATATATAGGTTCATAAGGAAGGAATCGAGCCTTTAGAAAGAAAGGGATTAGACTTAACATACCTTTTTGGTCTCCTACTACTTAACGCTTATCCTTCCAAGCTCGTAAATCTTATATTTGAAGAACTTTAGCCACACCAACTTTCTTCGAGACCAAACTCCCCACAACATCAAGTAGAAACAAGAACAATCACTTTTCATGAACTAGTTTGGTGTAATATTGTTGAATTCTTGATTTAAGGTGTTATAAGTGTTTAAGAGAAGTGTATGGATGTATCTAGAACTCCCAAGAAGTGTAAAATGATGAAAAAAGTGGAATAATAGTGTATTTATATACCTTGAGAGTCGGTTCCACTGACTTTCCTAGTGGGGCCCGTGGGGAGCCATTTGGCAGTTCGGTGGCTCATCTTGAAATGCCCATAACTCCCTACTCCGATGTCATTTTTGACAAACGGTTTATTGCGTTGGCAACTAGACTTCCTGAAATTCTATTTAGGCTTTTGTTTCACTTCAAAACTCCTGATATACTAGGAGATATACCCCTCTAAAGTTGACCCAACATTTCTGTCCAAAATCTTGCCAATTTTTTTCCAAATTTTCGGCAAACATATTTTCTTCGATTTGCTTGATCCCGAAACCTTTAGACACTTTCTTAACACTTGTTAAGAGTATTCCTTAACCTTATAAGGGTTCCATGACCTCTCCTAGCTTACGTTAGTTTACTTACTATTCAAACGACCCGAAATTTTTTCGAGGTGTAATAGTCAGCTAGCCCTAGAAGAATTGAAAAGGTATTTATCGAGCCCGTTTCTGTTGCATACACCAAAGAAAGATGAGCAGTTGTACTTATATTTGGCAGTGTCCGAAGTCGCAGTAAGTGGAGTGCTGGTCCGAGAAGAAAAAGGTACGCAATTTTTGATTTGTTATGTTAGTAGGACTTTAGGGGATGCGGAGAAATGCTACCCAAGCTTTATTGAGTGCATCTAGAAATTTGAAACCTTACTTTCAATGTCACCCTATCTGTGTGGTAATGACATGCCCGTTAAAAAACGTTATGCATAAACTAGAATTTTCACGACATAACCCCGTAGGCCGTGACTAGTGCCCGAGCTGGGCACCCATACGCGCTCACTAACCAGATTCGGCATACAAACGACTCGTACATAAATCGGATTTCGAACGTGTCTCCAAATTGACGCATACAATATATATATACGCGCGAGAGGTGCAAGGCTATCATAATATACATAACATAGCAAAGCATACATACCCGCGACCGATAAGGTCGCCACGGCGGGGGCCGCCCAAACACATCTTACTCAACGCGTCCGAACAAAACCCATAACCCACTCTGTGTCTACGTACCTCTGTACGAACAACGAATCGGATGACGGGACGGGGCCCCGCCGTGCCACACGAATAAACATAATCATATAAATCGGAAGAGTATATACCTAAAATATTGGCTCCGCAAATGCGGGAGC
>NW_026714544.1:0-22761 GCF_029784015.1 Lycium ferocissimum | reverse complement strand
TAATGAATGTATGATGATATCACACCGCGCCTATATGGCCGTGGGCCCACCGCCAAAAAGTGGTATTATACACCATGACCAAACAAAGATGGGCAGCGCCACTAGCGGACGGCATGAGGTAATATCCTGGACGCAGGATGCCTGGACGCAGGATGCCTGGACGCAGGCCAATGATGATGTTATTGTTACTGATTATTACACCGCACCTATATGGTCTTTCCAAGTAAAGATATATGATTATGTACATATGATATGATGATGATAAGCTTGAGAGTAAGTATGCATATATATGATCTTTCTTATGATTCAGTCAGTTACAGATTGCTCCTTATATTATGCCACCTAGTTTATTGATGCTTCATTATTGTTTATGCTCACATACTCGGTACAATATTCGTGCGACGTCCTTTCTTCGGACGCCGTGTTCATCTTACGGTGAGACGGGGAGGTGATCCGGATCCATAGGAGCTAGCGGGCCGATTTGAGAGCACTCCATATTCCGTAGGTGCTACGCATATTCTTTTGGTACATATGTTTGTATATTCCTATTTTGGGCACGACGGGTCCCGTTCCGTCCGTATGTCTAGTATTCCGGAGAGGCTCGTAGATACGCAGGGTAGTCCGGTCCCATGGCTTGTATGTATATGCATGTATATATTATTTTGATAGCCGAAGGGCTTATGTTTATAAAGGCTAATGTATTTCGTAAAATGACAGTTTTATATGATTATGAGCATATAGTATGAATAACAGCAGATAAGCAGGTAAGTGAGTGGTGTTCGGTGGTTAGCCCCGGATACCCGTCGCGGCCCGTAGCTCGGGTCGTGACAGCGCGTAATGTATGTAAAGCCTACCTTTCCTTCTTTTGGCATGTCCTAGTCATACTAGGTGAAGATCGGAACCTCGGGAATAATTCTGCTCTTGGAAATCCGAGTTTGATTTTGCATACTATTCATTCGGGGCCGCAATTGAACTATAATCTTTATATTTAGTTAAAAGAATGCTCAAGCCTCCATAACCTTTGCTAATGTGTCCAAATTGCTCTGAAACTCGCATAGGTGACTTTATGGAGCCTAATGTTTGTAATTTAGGTCCGCCGCCTCAACTTGACCTGAGGTGGGCCCGCAATTCCCGAGAATTCCCTTATTTGGTTTGCTTGTCTCATTTTCGTATGATATAAAAAGGAAACGTTTGCCTATGAATCTAAGGTCCGTTTGAAATGTCCTATAATGTTATCCGAACGTTTTTCACTGTGTATGATACTAAATTTTCCGAGAATGACCTACGATGTATTTTTCGAAAAAAAAAAGTGATAACTTAAGAATCCGCGACTTTTGTATATAAATTCCGATTGACTCGATACTTATTTTGAGTCTGCTAATGTTAATGAATATGTATATGAAATTATGTGTCGAGCTCTGGAATTTACTTTTAATATGCATACTGTCACGACCCAACCCCGTAGGCCGTGACTAGTGCCCGAGTTGGGCACCCAAACGCATTCATCAAACCTGAATCACACACAGCTGGCTTACGCGTATACAAATATCAAACGCTGTCTCAAACACATCTCAAACTCAATCATATATATGTATCGGAAGCCGACAAGGCTATCAAACGGCGCATTGGCCCAAAGCATATAACATACAAACCCATCTGTACAAGGTAGGCACACAACCCACACATACGTCTACAGACCTCTAAATAAACCAACAGAATCATATGACGGGACAGGCCCCGCCGTACCCCCGAACACACACACACACACACACGCAACGAATGAGTATATACCCGATGTAGGCCCCGAATAAAAGGAGCACTCCAACACAAACAGATAGGTATCCTAAACCGACATCACCAAGCGGGCGGTACGTACTGCCACGGCATGAAACGCAGCCCCCCGAAGAAAGGGGTCGCACGAAATATGTACCGAGTATGCAAAGCGAAAGTACGAGAAACAACCGAGTCACACTCGGAAACGATACCGAAAGTAAGTACCTTTCCAAAATGTCAAATGTTTATTTTCAAAATACAAAGCATGCATAGGGCACGAAAATATGGTCGCCCGCCCGTCGATGGCGCCATAACACAAGATAACACCAAGGTTTCAAATCTCCGTACAACCCCGAACACAACACATCATCACAACACATCATAAGCCATATCACAAAGATAACTCCATAAACGGAACCCGACCATGGCGAGGTCTCGGAACCGTAACACAAGATAACACCATAATATATCATAGTGCGCACGACAACATAACCTTCCGGAACCGGCGAACGATGTACCAATGCACCGCACGAGCAGTAGTCGTGAGTAACCATATGCATAAAATCGTTATCATAGGTTCAAAAAGTAAGTAAAATGACCATACTTGGGAATCGGGAAAATCGTCATACCAAACTCTTTCAAACGTCATCAGAAAAGTACAAAAGAAGGTCGCGGGACCCACGGACGAGTGTCAACCCGAGCTCGGCCCGCCTATGGAAAACATACTCATCACACGTCATACAACCTCACACAACGATATCGAGGCAATCCGAGCCCTTAGTCGAAAGTTATGAGCGTTCGTAGTTTCAACATCGTTTAAGAATAAAACTTTTGAAAACCAAGTTTTTATGCAACTTAAAAATCAATTTTTCCAACAACATCAAAACCAATATTTTCTCACATCACCATACGAGTACCAAAAGACAAACGCGAATCATAGACATGCTCGGATTGTGAGAATGGAATTTCCTCGAGGCTCGTATCGTAGCCTATATTCAACTAAGACATGCCAAAAGAAAGAAGAGTTAAGCTTTACATACCTCGCTTGCACACAACGGTAATCCAAATCAAACTTATATCTCGAACTCTCCAAGATCTACATAACATCAATAAATACCAACGTTAACCCAAAGATTTAGAAGTTCATTTCCAACTAACACATAATCCTATGGAAATTTGGCAAGACTTCCTTTATAAATGGACCAACCCCGAGAATTCAACTCGGCCAAATTCAACAACACAACAAACCAACAATCATTCCAACAATATTCCAATTATGCTTACTACAACTACATACTTACAAACCAACATGTAATCAAACTAACGCATATTCAATTATCAATCCAAAACCATTCGAAAACTATCTTTAAATAATTCATACAATATTTCCAACAATCCAACAAATACTCCATTCCACCCGAAATGGTCCCCAAACCCGAGAACCTCAACTCTAACACATTCCTTGATTTCAAAACATGATTTACTCCCACAATCTATACTCTAACCATGTCATTTCCATAAATATAAAAATCACACTAACTACACAAAATCTTCCAAAACAGCCCATAACACTTACAATACCAATTCGAATCATTAAACTCTTATTTCCAACATAGAATCCACATAACAACAACAACCAAAATTCCAAGAAAACTAATTCATTTCTTGACACACATAAGAGGCCATATTCGGCCAACCTCACCCATATATATATACTTCATGATTTTCATTCATTTCAACACTCCACAATAACCAAACATGCTACATAACTTAGTTCATCACTTAGACAAACAACACACATGCACACGGCTTCAACTTCAAATACAAAGTCTCCATGAATTTCATCCATAACAACATACAACAACACACATAAACCTTCCATAACTCATAAAACAAGATTAGAATTTACCTTTCTTCACAACTCCTCAACTTGTCCAAAGTTGGCCAAGGATGAAAACGAACAATCCAACGCTTGAAACAACAACTCCACGTTATCAAGCACCTTCCAATTAGTAAATTTGCTTAGGAGAAATAATTTTGGGATGGCTTAATCTTGGTCTTGGTTTTTCTCTTCATGGCCGAATGGTTGGTGATTTTTCTTCTCCATGGTTCTTGATTTTTCTAAGTCTTGAGAAGATGATGAAATGGTCCCTTAAGTCATCCTTATATTACAAATATTAGCCAACCATGTGGCCATGGCCCACTCCAAAGGTGGCCGGCCACATGGCTTCTTTTCTTTCCTCATTTTCTTTCAATAATTAGCAACTTCCACAAATTCCATCTTTGGTCCCAATTTTTCTTAAATGATCCATGTCAATAAAATCATACACACTTAGGTCTTATGACAAAATCGAAGATCACACGTCTCGACTTCGTATCCCGGAATGGTCTTAACCCTAACTTTTCATAGTTAACCCGAATCGTCCCGTCGTTCAAAATACGGGATGTAACATCCTTCCTCCTTTGGAACATTCGTCCTCGAATGTTCAACTAGTCTTATAAGGTCGCATAAGGACCTCGGGGAAGATTCCCGTTATTACCATAACACATAGTCGTACCTGCCAATCATACTCTTTCCTTCCTCCTTTATCTTATTGCTAACTTTAATTCGAACTCTTCTACTGCCCCTTGGCTTAGATTTCGTCTTTCAACTTTCCGCTCACACATCATGCTGCAATCCTAGCTTCTCATTTGCCTCTTACGTCTGAACTTGCAAGATTTCCAAAAAACTTCCCAGGGGGTCACCCATCCTGAATTTGCTCTTACCCAAAGACGCTTAACCTCGAATTCGATGAAATACGATGTTTTCCCCGCATAATCGCGTCCATCCCATCACATGACTTTCATCACATAATGGAGTAAATTGAAGCTCTACCGTATTTCCAAACGCGCTCATAACACACTTACTATTCTAGCCCTCTCCAACCCTCGACACTAACTTCTCACCGACGGACATGCCTACTTCCCATTCCAGATACCCAAATTCCCTATGGCAACAGACATACCTTGATCGTCATTATTTACAAATACCCGACTATCGGCTTTCGAATCCCTACTTGCCGCTATCAACCAACATTCATACAACAAACACACACACACATCAGATTATTATAATAAGGGTTCATATACCTCGGACCCACATTCGGCCGCCCGGATCCCGCCACACCGCCAAAGCGTATATGCGGTTCGAAGGACCGCTAAACCGGAGACTCGGTGAGCCGTACTCATCATACCATATACGGTCCATAATGGGACCCGGGCCGGACGTAACGTGGCCGCCGCTCCATCGTCCGGGCGCCACAAGACATCATACTTCGGAAGATTGCATATCTCCAAACACATCATACCCCATACCGTATCATATATCATATCGCAGCCTCACAAAATCCCAACATCAACAACGATTTAAAATAATAAACACACCTCGTATGCCCAATTCAAACGCTCCTCGTTACATTTTCTTGTTCACTTTCCCTTTTAATCTTCAACTTTACTTTCGATCGTACTTTAATACCTCACCCCGCTTATGTCTTTCATACCTTTACTCCTCGCGTGCTTGCAACTTCCAACATCGCTAGTCACTTTCTTATCAACGCCATTCTTCTCGAAATCAAAGATCAAAGTAAGGAATCTCATTTCCTACGACTTGGCTCTATGGCACGATCTAGGATCGAAAGAAAGATAACACCCTAAATGCCCCGTAGCTTCTCGCTTATAGATGTGGTGCACAACACACCGATAAACAAGACTCTACGAGACACGGTCCGTAGACAATCCGAGGACGAACCGCTCGATACCACTTTTATCACGACCCAACCCCCGTAGGCCGTGACTAGTGCCCGAGTTGGGCACCCAAACGCATTCATCAAACCCGAATCACACACACCGGCTTACGCGTATACAAATATCAAACGCCTCAAACACATCTCAAACTCAATCATATATATGTATCGAAGCCGACAAGGCTATCGAAACGGCGCATTGGCCAAAAGCATATAACATACAAACCCATCTGTACAAGGTAGGCACACAACCCACACATACGTCTACAGACCTCTAAATAAACCAACAGAATCATATGACGGGACAAAAAATCGCCGTACCCCCCGAACACACACACACACACACATGCAACGAACGAGTATATACCCCGCATGTAGGCCCCGGAATAAAAGGAGCACTCAACGCAACAGATAGGTATCCTAAACCGACGGATCACCAAACTCGGCGGGGCTCTGCGGCATGAAACGCAACCCGAAGAAAGGGGGGTCAGTACGAAATATGTACTGAGTATGCAAAGCGAAGAGAAGTACAAGAAACAAATCGAGTCACACTCAAACTGTAAGTACCGAAAGTAAGTACCTTTCCAAAATGTCAAATGTTTATTTTCAAAATACAAAGCATGCATAGGGCACGTAAAAATATGGTCGCCCGCCCGTCGATGGCGCCATAACACAGCATAACACCAGAAGGTTTCAAATCTCCGTACAACCCCGAACACAACACATCATCACAGCATAACTCCATAAACGGAACCCGGCCCTATGGCGAGGTCTCGGGAACCGTAACACAGCATAACACCGGAATATATCATAGTGCGCACGACAACATAACCGGCCCGGGAACCGGCGAACGATGTACCAACAAACCGCACGAGCAGAGTCGTGAGTAACCATATGCATAAAATCGTTATCATAGGTTCAAAAAGTAAGTAAAATGACCATACTTGGGAATCGGGAAAATCGTCATACCAAACTCTTTCAAACGTCATCAGAAAAGTACAAAAGAAGGTCGCGGGACCCACGGACGAGTGTCAACCCGAGCCTGGCCCGCCTATGGAAAACATACTCATCACACGTCATACAACCTCACACAACGATATCGAGGCAATCCGAGCCCTTAGTCGAAAGTTATGAGCGTTCGTAGTTTCAACATCGTTTAAGAATAAAACTTTTTGAAAACCAAGTTTTTATGCAACTTAAAAAATCAATTTTCCAACAACATCAAAACCAATATTTTCTCACATCACCATACGAGTACCAAAAGACAAACGCGAATCATAGACATGCTCGGATTGTGAGAATGGAATTTCCTCGAGGCTCGTATCGTAGCCTATATTCAACTAAGACATGCCAAAAGAAAGAAGAGTTAAGCTTTACATACCTCGCTTGCACACAACGGTAATCCAAATCAAACTTATATCTCGAACTCTCCAAGATCTACATAACATCAATAAATACCAACGTTAACCCAGCATTTAGAAGTTCATTTCCAACTAACACATAATCCTATGGAAATTTGGGCAGCACTTCCTTTATAAATGGACCAACCCCGAGAATTCAACTCGGCCAAATTCAACAACACAACAAACCAACAATCATTCCAACAATATTCCAATTATGCTTACTACAACTACATACTTACAAACCAACATGTAATCAAACTAACGCATATTCAATTATCAATCCAAAACCATTCGAAAACTCTTTAAATAATTCATACAATATTTCCAACAATCCAACAAATACTCCATTCCACCCGAAATGGTCCCCAAACCCGAGAACCTCAACTCTAACACATTCCTTGATTTCAAAACATGATTTACTCCCACAATCTATACTCTAACCATGTCATTTCCATAAATATAAAAATCACACTAACTACACAAATCTTCCAAAACAGCCCATAGCACTTACAATACCAATTCGAATCATTAAACTCTTATTTCCAACATAGAATCCACATAACAACAACAACCAAAATTCCAAGAAAACTAATTCATTTCTTGACACACATAAGAGGCCATATTCGGCCAGCCTCACCCATACATACATACTTCATGATTTTCATTCATTTCAACACTCCACAATAACCAAACATGCTACATAAAACTTAGTTCATCACTTAGACACACAACACACATGCACACGGCCAACTACCATGTACACGGCTTCAACTTCAAATACAAAGTCTCCATGAATTTCATCCATAACAACATACAACAACACACATAAACCTTCCATAACTCATAAAACAAGATTAGAATTTACCTTTCTTCACAACTCCTCAACTTGTCCAAAGTTGGCCAAGGATGAAAAACAATCCAACGCTTGAAACAACAACTCCACGTTATCAAGCACCTTCCAATTAGTAAATTTGCTTAGGAGAAATAATTTTGGGATGGCTTAATCTTGGTCTTGGTTTTTCTCTTCATGGCCGAATGGTTGGTGATTTTTCTTCTCCATGGTTCTTGATTTTTCTAAGTCTTGAGAAGATGATGAAATGGTCCCTTAAGTCATCCTTATATTACAAATATTAGCCAACCATGTGGCCATGGCCCACTCCAAAGGTGGCCGGCCACATGGCTTCTTTTCTTTCCTCATTTTCTTTCAATAATTAGCAACTTCCACAAATTCCATCTTTGGTCCCAATTTTTCTTAAATGATCCATGTCAATAAAATCATACACACTTAGGTCTTATGACAAAATCGAAGATCACACGTCTCGACTTCGTATCCCGGAATGGTCTTAACCCTAACTTTTCATAGTTAACCCGAATCGTCCCGTCGTTCAAAATACGGGATGTAACACATACGGTTTCTGCACTACTCTGCTCGTGCCAATGATTATGATTTCGTTCGCCGGTACCCGGGCCGGCTTTGTAATCGTGCGCCTTATGATAAATTCGGCAGTATGTTGTGTTTCGATTTCCGAGACCTCGCCATAGGGCCGGTTACCGTATATGGAGTTATGCTGTGATATGGCTGATGATATGATTTGTTCCGCGGACGTGATATGTCGCGATATGATATGTGTGATATGATATGTTTGGGGTATGTACGGAGATTTGAAACCTTCCGGAGTATGTTGTGTTGTGGCACCAGCGTCGGGTGGTAGCCACATTCCTGAGCGTTATGCATGATTTTGATTTGTATTATTTCCATATGTTTTAGCACAGGTTTGATACTTGATTTGGTATTTTCTCTTTGTACTCACATTTCACCTGCGGTTTGGATTTCTGTACTCTATGCTTTATATACTCAGTACTTCCTTCGTACTGACCCCCTTTCTTCGGGGGCTGCGTTTCATGCCCGCAGGTACCGATTTACGTCCAGGAGACCCGCCAGTGTAGGCTACACACTCTGCTATCTTGGATTGCTCCTTTTGATCCGGGAGCCTGTTTGTTGGTATATATACTTTTTCTATGTATATGCTTTTGTACATTTGGACTATCTGGTACGACGGGGCCCTGTCCCGTCATATGTTTCTGTTCGGAGTTTGTAGAGGCCTGTAGTCATCTATGTGGGTCGAGGGTCCTATGTATGTTTGTTCTGGCTGTGATTTATATGTACTATCTATAAAAAGAAACTCCCCCGTTATGATTATAAGGCCCCGTGAGACTAGTCTAACATTCGAGGACGAATGTTCTAAAGGGGGGGAGGATGTTATAGCCCGTATATTGTACGTTTGGAAATTCCAAGGTCGTCGTGGAAAGTTAAGGGCGAGACCATTTTCAGAAATTATTTTAATGGACGAGTTGTTATTTATGACTATTATTAGTATGGAAATATTGTGAAAGGTTAAGGGCAAAAAGAGAAATTCGCAAAATGGGCCGTGAAAATAATGTGGAAGGCCAGGGGTAAAATGGTAATATTGAGAAAAGTCGAGGGGCAAAACGGGAATTTCACACAAGATTCTTGAATGTTCCAAAAGGTCATATTCACCATGTGAGAAAAAAAAATAAGATGACAAAATAAGTCATCTTTGGTGGAATTTCAAGAAAATTCTAGAAAAATAAAGAAAGGGGCCATGTGCTAAAATTTTCTTAATTGAGGGACTAAAACATAAATATGGAAAAATGGTGGAAGGCATGTATATATATATGAGGAGTCATCTTTTAATTCAAGAATTTGGAGAAAGAAAGAAAACAAAGAAGAGAGGGAGAATGAAAGGGGCCATTCGGCCAACCATGGAGAAATTAGGCCTTGGAAATCTTGCTCCAAAAATTTGTTTCTTCATGTATTTCTACTAATTCAAGGATGCTCTTCAACATGGTATATTTGTTGAAGCAAGAGAATCACTCTTTGGTGCAAAATTCCAACTTTAGCTAAGTGAGGAAGTTGAAGGAAAAAGGTAAGAATTCAACCTTCTTTTCCATGTTATGGATGCTTGTGAATGTTGTGGTGTGTAGAAATGGATGGAATTCATGAAGAATATTGATGTTGTGTTGTGGCCGTATGTATGTGGTGTGTTTGGCCGTGTATGTTGGTGTTGTGTAAGGGTGATGAACTAATTATTTTACGTAGTATGTTGGTTGTTGTTGTGACGTATAGAAATGGATGAAAAATTCACAAAAATATGAATGTTGTTATTTGTTATATCCCGTATTTTTGAACCTCGGATTATCTACTGGGGTGGGGCCCACACACCGAGATTTTTTTTTTGGAACCTCTGTAAAGTCATATGAATCACATATGTAAAGTTGAACACAACTCATGAAGTACCCTTGGGCCAAATCAAAGTGGAAGCCCTCCAAACGAATATTTTTAAGAAAACGTTTTCGGGTGACCTGACTTTGAGGGGCAAAAACGGTATAATAAGTTTGGAATTTGGGAAAATACCAAGAAATAGAAGTTGTAGATAATTGAATCAGCTTTCCATCCATAGGTCGTGGGTTCCCAGGTGATGTCGGTACAAGGAGATACGAACGTTGTAAGGTCGAAAGGTCGGTGGGCTAGGCCCAACTCGGGATCAACCGAGTTGGCCCAAAAAAATAAAATGAAAATTTAGGCCCAATGTTTAAGGGGTGGCCGGCCAAGTGAGGCCCAACCCATGGTTTTAATGAATATTTCCATGTGCTAATTAATTATAAATGGTCATTATCTAATAGAATTTTCAAGAAACAAAGAAAGAAGAGAAAGAAGAAAAACCAAGAACACCCAAAGGGACCATTTCGGGTTTGGCCATAGGAAATTCACCCCTCAAAATCTTGCCTCTAAAATTATTTTCTTGTTGAATTCCTACTAATTCAAGGTCCCTCTACAACGTGGCGTAGTTATTTCGGAAGATAGACCGCCGGTTTCGTCGTTTTAACAACTTGGGAAAGTAAAGAAGATTGGAGGAAAAGGTAAGGATTCATTCCCTTTTATATGTTATAAAGCCTTTGTTTATGTTGTAGTATGTAGAAATGAGTAGAAAGTATGGAAATATGGAAGTTTGTAAAGTGGGTGTGAAGATAGGAGTGTGGCCGTGTGTGTATATATGTTGTATATTCACAATGAGTTGTATTCTAGTTGTGAGTAGGGTGGAATTAATATTGGAAATGAAAGTTGAATGAATTTGGTGAAAGTTGGAAAATCTCCATGTTAGCCGTGGGAACATGTATGATGAAATGGAAATGGATTAATGTTGTTTAATATGTTAATTGCGTTGTTGTGATCCTTGCATTGTAAATGTAGGAAAAATGATGTAAGTTGCATTGAAATGGAATGTGGGAACTTATGTCGTTTTCTTATGATTTTATGACATTATGGAATTAAGTTGTTAAGGTGCAAATTATGATGATCGTTGATGAACTTAGAAGATGGAAATGTGTTATGAATGTGTATGTTAAAGATTAGAAGAATTGGATAAACTATGGCTTTGGTGGAAGGTGTGTATATTTTGTATATCTTGTGTATATAGTGTAGAAATGATATGAAATGTTTCCGAATGGCATTGTAATGATTTTGATTAGTAATGAATGTGAGTATGATGGTGTTGATTTGAAAATTTGAAGTCGGGATGGAAGTTATTGCATTATGTTAAGAGAAGACTAGTTGTGTATTGTATTGTGTTGTGTTGTGGTTGTTGATGTTCTTGGTGTTGTTGTTGGGTTGTTGTTGATCATTTTGAGCCGAGTTGAATCTCGGGGATGCTATATGTATAGGGGAGATGCTGCCCAAATTTTTATAGAACAATATTGGTTAAGCTTGGAAATTGTAAGTCTCATGAATAGTAACCGGTCAATGTGACCATTTGCATTTTTGGCGAAACGGGAAGTGAATTTGGAAAGGCGTAAGGAGCATAAAAGGTATGTAAAGCTCTACCTATTCTTCTCTTGGCATGTCTTAGATGTAATAGGATTGGATTCGGACCTCGGGGACCACTCTATTCTTCGGAATCTACGTCTAAAAACGCCCCTTTTCATTCAGTAGAATTGAATTGAATATGTTACGAATAGTTAGAAAAATTGCCTAAACGTTTAGAACTTGTACAAATAAGACCCGACTACCCTAAAACCCTCACCAAGTGACATCATGAAATGTAACGTACGTAAAATTGTGTACGCCACCTCATTCGGCCCCGAGGTGGGCCCACTTCCCCGGATTTTTCTGATTTGTTCCGTTTAGCTTATTTTGGAATAAAGTTCAAAGGAAAACTCTTGGCTACTCTCCTAACTATTATATGCCATTCGTTTGAATTATTTTGATAAGCCCCATAATGTATTTTGAAACATGAACATGATTACAAAAAGCTTATTTTGACATATGCTATTGTGATATCCGAAATGCATACACTATGGTTACTACCCGCTTACGTCATATGGTTTGTCATCCGAATTATGATACCGAGTCTCTCGTAAATGTGCTATATTTTATTTTGCATATGGTTTTCTCACTACTCCGCTCGTGCGAGCTGTTATGACATCTTTCACTGCGTCCCGGGCCAGGGCATGTATTCGTGCAATTCCACTGCATTGTTCACCGCGTCCCTCACTAGAGGGCCGGGGCATGTTATATATATATATATATATATACATATGATGATGATGTGATGACGGGGAGGTGGCCAGGATGGCATATGATGATTCCTTTCACCGCGTCCCTCACTAGAGGGCCGGGGCACGTTATATGCATATACATGATGATTTTACTTACCGCGCCCCTCATTTGAGGGCCGGGGCATGTTATGTATACCTATGTTCATGATGATTTCTTTGATTATGATACTCAGTCCATTAATGATTTTGAAAAGCATGAGTTACGTTCAAGGTAAGTTTTATGAGATCCGGTCTTGTATTACCTATTTGTCCTCTTTGTTTCCGTATGATTCGGTTATTGTGTTTATTTTGCTTTACATACTCGGTACATATTCCGTCGAACCCCTTTCTTCGGGGTGCGTTTCATGTACGCGCAGTGCCGATACACATTTTAGTGAGCCGCCGACTTAGGGTTCTGTCCGAATATCTTGAAGAGCTCCCTTGTCCGGAGCCCGCATTTTGGTACGACCTTTGTTACATTTTGTGTATATTTGTTCGGGGGTACGGCGGGGCCCCGTCCCGTCATATGATTTTGTTACTCCGTGTAGAGGTCGTAGACATGTACGTGGGTGTGGCTATGTACGTACGGCTATATGCACGTATTGTATGTTTGGGGCGGTTTATTCACCGCGGAAGCCTTGTCGGCTCGCCTATATATATGTATATGGCTATGTTGGCCCCGTGGCCTTTGTTGGTATTTTCTTGTGTGCGGAGTAAATTTTGGTTAGTAAGAAAAACAGAGGAAACTCGCCCAAATCTTTTTCTAAATATCTGAGTTACTATTCTCGGCTTTTGGTACGTACGGGTGCCCAGTTCGGGCGCTAGTCGCGGCCTACGGGGTTGGGTCGTGACAAAAGTGGTATCAGAGCGGTTAGTCCTCGGAGTGTCTACAGGTCGTGTCTAGTAGAGTCCTGTTTATCGGTGTGTTGTGCACCACATCTATAAACAGGAGGCTACAGGACATTTAGGATGTTACCTTTCCTTCTGATCTTAGATCGTGCGATAGAGCGGTATTATCAGGATGACTCCCTCCTAACGAACTGTTATGTTTTCAGCGATGCCACCGAGAAAGGCGACAGCTGCCCAGCGGGGCAAGTCTATTGCTGCCGGAGAGACTAGTCGGGGCCAGAGAGCGACCAGGGCCCATGCTCAGCCCGAGCCGGATATTGCGCCCCGGTCGGCGAGTTCTGCCACCCCATCACCGTCAGAGGGGCATAGAGCAGCAGCAGCTGCCGGACAGGAGACAGCCCCACCGCCCGCCCCTGAGATTCGAGTGCCGGAGCCTCCAGCTCCTCAGCCAGGGGCGGAGGATAGAGCTATGAGGGATGCAGTCCAGCTGCCCGGAGTTGGTAGCGGGCGGTGTTCGCAGGCACGGAGCGAGGGGATGACCGTGCGGACGGGCGTGGCAGGTGAGAGGGCCCGTTATTTTCTGACTTATAATCCACCAGAGTTCTTCGGGTCAAAGCCCGAGGAGGACCCTCAGGAGTTTATTAGAGAGATGCGGCGTACGCTACGACTTATTAGGGCCTCCGAGAGACGAGTCGGTGGAGCCGGCGTCGTATCGGGCGCACGATATAGCGACCAATTGGTTTGAGTCGTGGGAGCTTTCCGGGGGTGAGGCGCGCCACCGGTGTATGGGATGAGTTTGTGGAGGCTTTCCTTGCCCATTTTCTACCTCCGAGAGACCAGACGCGCCAGGGTTCACAGGTTTATACATTTGAGGCAGGGTGGTAGGAGCGTCCGGGAGTACAGTCTGGAGTTCGATTCCTTGGCCAGATACGCTCCTCATATTGTGGCAGATATGGCCGATAGAGTACATCAGTATGTTATGGGGGGGTACTGGATGATTATTTGATTGACGGTCGTATGTCGATGGTGCTCGCCTGGCATGGACATTGCACGAGTTCAGGCATATGCCCAGGGTATGGAGGAGCGACATAGGGGGCGTCAGCCCGACAGAGACTACGACAGGGGCCAGCCCAAGAGGGCTAGATCGGCTGGGCATTCTGGAGAGTTTCGAGGCGGACAGCCTCAGCAGCGTACGGGGTATTCGTCCCAGCCAGCACTGAGTGCACCCCCACGGTTCCCGGGCAGGAGGTTTGACAGTACAGGGTATTCGGGAGCCGGTCCGAGTTCCAGAGCTTCGGGGTCACAGGTGAGTAGGGGTCCCAGCCAGACGAGGCCATCTATGCCCCAGTGCCCTCAGTGCGGCCGGCGCCACTTGGGGGAGTGCCGTCGCGTCACGGGCGCTTGCTTTACATGCGGCCGTTACGGCCATGTTATGAGGGATTGCCCGCATCGGGATGGTTCAGGTGGTGCGGCCCGGCCCTGCGGGTCGATCGGCCGGTTCGTCCTCTTCGGCGGCTATGCGCCCTACGGGGCGCGGTGTATGCCGGCACAAGCGGTAGGCCGTGGTAGAGGCCGCGGCGGAGTCCCGAGTTCCAGCGGTCCTTCGAACCGCGTATTTGCTTTGACGAGGAGGCAGGATCAGGAGGCACCACCGGATGCGGCTACAGGTACATGAATCCTCACTAGAATTTATGTTCTTATATGTGCGTATCTGTGATATAATTGTTGCGTAATAGCGGTAGATGGAAACCTGAGGGTTAGTAACCTAGTATTTATAAACAACGATTATTGAGGTGTGTTTATTGTTATTACGGACCCGGAAGTCTAGGACGAAAAGTGGTAATATCCGTAGGTGGCAGTGAATAGAAAAAATCGAGAAAGGGGCAAAATGGTAATTGTGCCACGAGGGCGTCCGGAAATCGGTCAAGACTCTATTTTACTCCAAATTGTGTGACGAAGGTCCTGTAGTCAGCTGAGTGCGATTATGCTAACGTTAGAGCACCGTACTCCGTTGTAGTCCCGAAGTTAAGCGTGCTAGGGCGAGGGAAATTCTAGGATGGGTGACCCCCCCTGGGAAGTTTCTGAAAGTTTCACAACTTTAGTCATAAGAAGCAATGGAAAGCTAGAGTAGTCTAGAGGGATCTAGAATATCCTGAGTAGGCAGAAATCCTAGGAGGTCGCATAGGCCGGAGCGGATGGTATCGGGTAAAGGAAAAGAAGGTGCCTCACTGCACTAGAGTAGGGCCGGTTGAGTAATGTTTAGGGGATCTTTTGTGAGTGAGATGTTAACAATTATATATGTGTACCGAAAGCGTGTGATACTCCGTGCATGATGTGTTAGCGGGTAAACGTATTCCGATAATTAACGCGACAAAGATATACGGGAGGCATTAATCGGACAGAACAACAGAGTTCAAGTGAAAAGAAAAATAAAAGGCATGAACGTCATAAGGTAATTTTATATCGTTTCAGCTATAGGGTAGACTTGGGAAGTACTGGCATAGTGATATCGGAAAGAGAAAGGAAGTGCGCGGATAAATAGTAAGAGGGATCGGAACATTGAAACAGAAGTTCGGTCTGACCGAGAGAAAAAAATGCGGATGTAAGGAAAAAATGATCGATAGTAAGATAAGTACACCCCTAAAGGGGGAAGCGGATACGAGAAATGTAAGTGCCGGATAGAGACAATTAAACCCAAAATGCAGTTGACGCGGGTGCTCAGTCTACTGATAAGGTTCCCTATCAAGATAAGTTAGTAGAGTCTAAGAGCCATGAAAAAGGATAAGACTTAGGGTAGGAACGGAGATGGTGCCGAGGATTTAATTTTGAAGATTTGGAATGACGTGATATTAGGAGGTGGAGGTTTACAAAGAAATATGGTAAAAGAACGATAATGAGTAACCTACAGTGGTGTTTGAGGAAAAATACGACTGTGTAGGACCAAAGGTTGAGATGTGGTCAATAAGGCTCTTCATTAATAATGTTACGCCTTATGAAAAGCACAAGGGAGGACTAGAAAAAGCCGTCTATAGCAGAAGGGAAGTATAGGAAACGAGAGGAGTTTGGAACTACTATGGTGATGAATTAGGTACGTTAAGGGAAGGAATGAAGATGGGTTGGACTAGGTTATCGAGATGATGTGCATATAACGTTACTAATTGGGTATAAGATGATTAAGCAAGATAAACGGAATTGATTGGCTACGAAAGAGGGAGAAATCATGTATTTCACAAAAAGTGTAATAAGACTCGGCAAGGAGGAGACGTCTAAATCAAGATACGGTCGTGAGACAAGGATGTTGGATACTAAAGACGTGGCTTGCGTTAAGATATTGTGACGAGGTGATAACAGAAAGGAGATAACCTCGGGAGCTGAAGAGAAATGAAAAAAAAATATAATCAGTAGATGGGACTGCATGTTATGGTGATAAGGAAAACCCCGAGATCCTTATAAGACCTACGGGACTAGTTGAACATTCGAGGACGAATGTTCTAAAGGGGGGGAGGATGTTATATCCCGTATTTTTGAACCTCGGATTATCTACTGGGGTGGGGCCCACACACCGAGATTTTTTTTTTTTTTTTTTTTTTTGGAACCTCTGTAAAGTCATATGAATCACATATGTAAAGTTGAACACAACTCATGAAGTACCCTTGGGCCAAATCAAAGTGGAAGCCCTCCAAACGAATATTTTTAAGAAAACGTTTTCGGGTGACCTGACTTTGAGGGGCAAAAACGGTATAATAAGTTTGGAATTTGGGAAAATACCAAGAAATAGAAGTTGTAGATAATTGAATCAGCTTTCCATCCATAGGTCGTGGGTTCCCAGGTGATGTCGGTACAAGGAGATACGAACGTTGTAAGGTCGAAAGGTCAGTGGGCTAGGCCCAACTCGGGATCAACCGAGTTGGCCCAAAAAAATAAAATGAAAATTTAGGCCCAATGTTTAAGGGGTGGCCGGCCAAGTGAGGCCCAACCCATGGTTTTAATGAATATTTCCATGTGCTAATTAATTATAAATGGTCATTATCTAATAGAATTTTCAAGAAACAAAGAAAGAAGAGAAAGAAGAAAAACCAAGAACACCCAAAGGGACCATTTCGGGTTTGGCCATAGGAAATTCACCCCTCAAAATCTTGCCTCTAAAATTATTTTCTTGTTGAATTCCTACTAATTCAAGGTCCCTCTACAACGTGGCGTAGTTATTTCGGAAGATAGACCGCCGGTTTCGTCGTTTTAACAACTTGGGAAAGTAAAGAAGATTGGAGGAAAAGGTAAGGATTCATTCCCTTTTATATGTTATAAAGCCTTTGTTTATGTTGTAGTATGTAGAAATGAGTAGAAAGTATGGAAATATGGAAGTTTGTAAAGTGGGTGTGAAGATAGGAGTGTGGCCGTGTGTGTATATATGTTGTATATTCACAATGAGTTGTATTCTAGTTGTGAGTAGGGTGGAATTAATATTGGAAATGAAAGTTGAATGAATTTGGTGAAAGTTGGAAAATCTCCATGTTAGCCGTGGGAACATGTATGATGAAATGGAAATGGATTAATGTTGTTTAATATGTTAATTGCGTTGTTGTGATCCTTGCATTGTAAATGTAGGAAAAATGATGTAAGTTGCATTGAAATGGAATGTGGGAACTTATGTCGTTTTCTTATGATTTTATGACATTATGGAATTAAGTTGTTAAGGTGCAAATTATGATGATCGTTGATGAACTTAGAAGATGGAAATGTGTTATGAATGTGCATGTTAAAGATTAGAAGAATTGGATAAACTATGGCTTTGGTGGAAGGTGTGTATATTTTGTATATCTTGTGTATATAGTGTAGAAATGATATGAAATGTTTCCGAATGGCATTGTAATGATTTTGATTAGTAATGAATGTGAGTATGATGGTGTTGATTTGAAAATTTGAAGTCGGGATGGAAGTTATTGCATTATGTTAAGAGAAGACTAGTTGTGTATTGTATTGTGTTGTGTTGTGGTTGTTGATGTTCTTGGTGTTGTTGTTGGGTTGTTGTTGATCATTTTGAGCCGAGTTGAATCTCGGGATTCTATATGTATAGGGGAGATGCTGCCCAAATTTTTATAGAACAATATTGGTTAAGCTTGGAAATTGTAAGTCTCATGAATAGTAACCGGTCAATGTGACCATTTGCGATTTTTGGCGAAACGGGAAGTGAATTTGGAAAGGCGTAAGGAGCATAAAAGGTATGTAAAGCTCTACCTATTCTTCTCTTGGCATGTCTTAGATGTAATAGGATTGGATTCGGACCTCGGGACCACTCTATTCTTCGGAATCTACGTCTAAAAACGCCCTTTTCATTCAAGAGAATTGAATTGAATATGTTACGAATAGTTAGAAAAATTGCCTAAACGTTTAGAACTTGTACAAATAAGACCCGACTACCCTAAAACCCTCACCAAAGGACATCATGAAATGTAACGTACGTAAAATTGTGTACGCCACCTCATTCACCCGAGGTGGGCCCACTTCCCATTTTTCGATTTGTTCCGTTTAGCTTATTTTGGAATAAAGTTCAAAGGAAAACTCTTGGCTACTCTCCTAACTATTATATGCCATTCGTTTGAATTATTTTGATAAGCCCCATAATGTATTTTGAAACATGAACATGATTACAAAAAGCTTATTTTGACATATGCTATTGTGATATCCGAAATGCATACACTATGGTTACTACCCGCTTCTCGTCATATGGTTTGTCATCCGAATTATGATACCGAGTCTCTCAGAATGTGCTATATTTTATTTTGCATATGGTTTTTCACTACTCCGCTCGTGCGAGCTGTTATGACATCTTTCACTGCGTCCCGGGCCAGGGCATGTATTCGTGCAATTCCACTGCATTGTTCACCGCGTCCCTCACTAGAGGGCCGGGGCATGTTATATATATATATATATATACATATGATGATGATGTGATGACGGGGAGGTGGCCAGGATGGCATATGATGATTCCTTTCACCGCGTCCCTCACTAGAGGGCCGGGGCACGTTATATGCATATACATGATGATTTTACTTACCGCGCCCCTCATTTGAGGGCCGGGGCATGTTATGTATACCTATGTTCATGATGATTTCTTTGATTATGATACTCAGTCCATTAATGATTTTGAAAAGCATGAGTTACGTTCAAGGTAAGTTTTATGAGATCCGGCATCGTATTACCTATTTGTCCTCTTTGTTTCCGTATGATTCGGCTTATTGTGTTTATCGCTTTACATACTCGCACATATTCCGTCGAACCCCTTTCTTCGGGGGGTGCGTTTCATGCCGCGCGGTGCCGATACACATTTTAGTGAGCCGCCGCTTAGGGTTCCCGTCCGCCTATCTTGAAGAGCTCCCTTGTCCGAGCCCGCATTTTGGTACAAATTTTTTGTTACATTTTGTGTATATTTGTTCGGGCACGGCGGGGCCCCGTCCCGTCATATGATTTTGTTACTTCCGTGTAGAGGTCTCGTAGACATGTCTCGTGGGTGTGGCTATGTCTCGTACAGCTATATGCACGTATTGTATGTTTGGGGGGCGGTTTATTCACCGCAGCCTTGTCGGCTCGCCTATATATATGTATATGGCTATGTTGGCCCCGTGTGTGGCCTTTGTTGGTATTTTACGTGTGCAGTAAATTTTGTTAGTAAGAAAAACGAGGAAACTCGCCCAAATCTTTTTCTAAATATCTGAGTTACTATTCTCGGCTTTTGGTACGTACGGGTGCCCAGTTCGGGCGCTAGTCGCGGCCTACGGGGTTGGGTCGTGACATTATTGTGGCCGAATAGAGGTGTGGTTTTGCAAGTTATGGTGCCCAAATTCTATTTGATATTTTTGTTGTTGTGTTATAGATTCCATGAAGAAAAATGAAGGTTTGATGGTTTAAAATAAAGTTGTAATCATTACTTGAATGTTGAGGAAGTTAATGCGGCATTAGCTTGAATTCTTATATTGCATGAAAATATGTAAGAAGTGGTTATGGTCGGATAAGAGGTGTTTTGGTAAGTTAATGTAAATTGATATTATTTGATATTCTAGTGGTCGTCGTCATGAATTATGTAATGAAGATGGAAGGTTGTTGTTGAAGTTAGTATACGTGAATGATGATGAAATGTATAGTTGTTGTGAATTGGAAGGTTTCGGGTAAAGTAATATGTTAATTGAGTTGTTAGAAGATTATGTGAATTGCATTGAATTTGATTGAATTGAAGTGAATTGAATTGAATTGAATTAAATATAGAAGTGTTGTTGGGATAACTGCTAGTAATGTTGTTAGATTGGCCGAGTTGAATTCTCGGGTTTGTTGATGTTGGTTTGGGCCGAGCCATATTCTCGGGACGTTGTATTTTCGGGGAGATGCGCGAAATTTCGGCGGCAATATAAGTGAATTTATTTGAAAAGTTGAGACAAGTGAATAACAATGGATTAAATGATTGTGTGAATTCTTTTGTATGTAGATTGACAAGTTTGGACAAATAAGCATAACTAGTTGGTCGCGGCACGTATGTAAGGCTTACCCTTTCTTTCTTTGGCATGTCCTAGTTGTGATAGGTTTGATTACGAGTCTCGGGATGGTCCTACTCTTGAAAATCCGAGTCCGAATCCGGCCCTTTTTCATTCGGACGATTGAATTAAATATTCTATGCTTTATGAGAAAGCCGATTTAACATCTAAAATTTTCATAAATGGATCCGAACTACCCTAAAACTATCATCGGTGGCTCCATAGGGCCTAATGTTCGTAAATTTACGTATGCCACCTCGACTCGACCCGAGGTGGGCCCGCAATCCCCGAGACCTATGTGTATGGCTCTATTTATCTTATTCCGTACGATAACTAAGGAAGAACCTTTGGCTATTGTCCGAGTTTCTTATAAGTATCCTGCAACTCGGATATGAGTGTTCTCGCTTGATTATTCGATAAGCGCCCGATACCGATAAGAATTGACATAAGTATCCCCACTTTTGGTATAAGAATCCTGATATGGACATTCTGATTCGAGTACTTTGATATGAACATTTCGATATATGTGCTCTGATACAAGTAATCTGTTAAAAGCAGTCTGACATAAGTATTATGATATAAGCACCCGGAGATAAGTATTCTGTTCGAGTAATCCGCTACAAATATTTTGAAAAATGTTCGATCATTCCATCGAGTCTGGTTTATATGCATTTAGTTTCTCACTACTCTCTCGTGCATATATTATGACTTCGTTCGCGCATCCGGGCTTCTGCCTCGATTGTGCGCATTATGACATATTCGGGCAAGATGATGTGTTACGGTTTCCGAGACCTCGCCATAGGGCCGGTTACCGTTTATGGTGTTATGATGTGATATGGCATCTTATATTGTTACACCCCGTACTTCGTACGTTGGAATAATCTAAGTTGGTTGCGACGAGGTATGGACAAGACTTTTAATTTTCGGTTTTGTTGATTTTGTCTCAATACATGAGTCGCATATTCATCTTTTGTGGGTATGAAGTGTTAAGGGTAAGATTGGAATAAGGAAAAAAATTAGAGAATGAAAGTTGGAAAAAATTTGGGACCAAAAAATGAATTATGGAAAGTTGGCCATTATATGAAATTTCCATAGGTGGCCGGCCATGTGAGGATGTGGGCCCTAGGCCACATGGAGGAATTATATATGTGTGTATTAGAAGACAAGTTAGGCATCTTCATCATTTAGTTCATCTCCTAGAAAAATCAAGAAACATGGAGAAAAAAAGAAGCAAGGCATTCGGCCATAGCTTGCAAAAACAAGATCAAGAATTGGCCATCAAAAAAATTATTTCTTCAAGCAAACCTACTAATTGGAGGGTGCTTAGTAACATGGAGTCGTTGTTTCAAGCGTTGACTACTCGTTTTCATCCTTGGCCAACTCTAGACAAGTTGAGAAGTTGTGAAGAAAGGTAAGTTCTAATCTTGTTTTATGAGTTGTGGAAGGTTCATGTGTATTGTAGTATGCTAATTGTTACATCCCGCATTTCGTACGTTGGGACATTCCGAGCCAATTGTGGAAAGTGAGGGACAAGACCACTTTGGGACGAGAAGTCGAGATTTTTAACTACGATTATATATTACGTCATGAGCTACATGCAAGCGTTATTGGTATGGAATATTAAGTAAACATTTGGGACCAAAAATGAATTAGGAAGACTTGGGAATTATTGAAGTGGAGGGGCTAAAGTGGGGCGGCCAAGGTTGATTGTGGGCCAAGGCCACATGGTTTTATTTTACTTGGAGATTAAAAAGATGACAAAGTCATCTTTCTCTTCATCTCTATCCGTATACAACTCAAGAAAACATGGAGAAG
>NW_026714543.1:0-23012 GCF_029784015.1 Lycium ferocissimum | reverse complement strand
ACTCCGCTATGAATCCGATTCTGTCCGCTCTATTTCTGTACTTCTGTCGGCTACGATTTTACATATCTGACTCTGGTTATTTTAATTATGTATATTTTGTTTCCGCTTTACATACTCGGTACATCTTCGTACTGACCCCCTGTTCTTCGGGGGCTGTGTTACATGCCCACAGGTACAGACGCGCCGCACGGTACGCCGCCAGTTTAGGTTATCGATCGTTGTTTGGAGAGCTCCGCTTGATCCGAGCCGATACTTTTGGTATATATCTTCTGTTGTCTGTTTGTTCTATATATATGATCATTTGGGTATGGCGGGGCCCTGTCCCGTCTTCTGATTCTGTTCTGTATGTTAGAGGCCTGTAGACATGTTTGTGGGTTGTGGGTTGTCACTGTCCGGGTAGGTACGTGCGATATGCGACTTTGTCTGATATAATAGCCCTAACGGCTTCTGTACAGGTTTCAGTATGTATATCTGTATATGTATGTTCGTGCGATGCACCTTATATCTGTATGAATTTATGTATGTTTAAATGGAATTAGCCGGTTGGTATATCGGATCTGACAGGTAGGTACGTATGGGTGTCCAAGTAGGACACCAGTCACGGCCCACGGGGCTGGGTCGTGACAATGACGAACATACCTCGTGTTATATCCCGTAATTTGTATAACGGGACAATCCGGGTTAACTATGATAAGTTAGGGACAAGACCATTTCGGGATACGAAGTCGAGATTTTTGACCTTCGATTATGTTTTAAGACCTAAGTTGTTCATGAATTTGTTGGCATGGAACATTTGGGAAAATTTGGGACTAAAAGTGGAATAGTTGAGAAGTTGGAAATTATGCAAAAAAAAGGCCATGTTGGCCGTGTGGTTTGGGAGAGGGTCCCACACATTTTGTGGCCAAATTTAATTTGTCCAACCCATGTGTGGGCCATGGACACTTGGATGATTCATCTAGGAGCATAAAAGATGACCACTAAGTCATCTTTCTTCATTCAACACTTAGAAAAAAAAACAAGAACCTTGGAGCAAAGTTGAAGGCCATTCGGCCATAGATGCAAAATTTCAAGTCCAAAATTAGCCATCACAAAAATATTTCATCCTAGCAAATCCACTAATTGGAGGTCCCTAGGTAGCGTGGAAGTGTTGTTGGAGCGAACAAACCATCCGTTTTGTCAATCGCAAACCCTAGCCTAGTTGTGAAGTTGAAGAAGAAAGGTAAGATTTAATCTTGTTTTATGTGTTATGAATGATGTGTGCATGTTGTAGTATGTCAAAATGGGTGAAATTCATGAAATATGGTATGTTGGAGTTGAGGCCGTGTGTTTGGTGTATAGCCGTGTAGGTGTGTGTGTTGTGTTGAGGTGATGAACTAAGTCCTATGTAGCATGTTTAGTTGTTGTAATGTGAAGAAATGAATAAAAATCATCGAAGTTGGTAAGTGTGTGTAGTGGTGGCCGAATATGGCCACCCTTGTGTGAATAAGAATGAATTAATTCTATTTGAAATTTTGAATGTTGTCGTTGTGAATTCTATGTTGACGATAAGAGTTTAATGACTCAAGATTGATATTGTAATTGTATGGGCTGATTTGGAGGATTGTTTATTTAATGTAATTTTTATATTTATGAGAATGACATTATTAGAGTGTGAATTGTTGGTGCAAATCATGATTCGAAGTTAGAAATGTGTTATGGATGTGGTTCTCGGGTTTGGGCAGTTTTCGGGTAAGTTGGGGTGTTGTTTGGGATGTTTGAAACATTGTATGAATTGTTTAAGATGTCCTTGAATATTGTTGGTATGAGTTCGGGTTAGTATTGGAATGTATGAGCGTTGATGTTGGCTTGAATATAAGCCGTTGAATTGAATGTAATGAATGTTGTTGAGTGATGTAAAAGAGGGTTACTAATGTTATATTGCTTTTCGGATTGGTTATGGATGTTGCTAGTTTGGTTGTTGGTGTTGTTGTTGTTGATTTGGCCGAGTTAAATTCTCGGGGTTGGCCTATTTACAGGGGAAATGCTGCCTAAATTTCCGTAGAATTAAGTACTAGTTTGAATTAAATGCCTAAATGCCTATAGTAATGTTGGTACCTATTGATGTTATGTAGACCTTGGGGAGTCCGAGACATAAGCTTGAGTTGGATTATCTTTGAGAGCGAGCGAGGTATGTAAAGCTTACCCTTCCTTCCTTTTGGCATATCCTAGACGCAAGTAAGTTATGACGTATTATGAGCTTCGGGGGAAATTCTATTCGTAAAATCCGAGCATGCTTACGATGCTTATTTGCTTCTTGATATTGGCATCCTTATATGGTTTATATGTCTTTGTATGATTGGTTTTCAAATGTTGCAGAAAAAGTTTTGTTTTTTAAAGAGTTTTGTAACTACGAACGTCCATAACTTCCACAGACAGAACCGGATGGCTTTGATATGCTCGTAAATGATTCTATGATGTATAATGACTATGATTTCCATAGGCGGGCCCGAATTGGGTTGACGCTCGTCCGTGGGTCCCGCGACTTTTCTTTTTGTAGTGCTAACGACTTTTTGAAAAGAACTTAATATGACTACCTTTCCGACCCCCGAGTATGATTATATATTTATCGGTTGAGTCTGAAATAAGGATTTTTATGTATGTGATTTTGATACGTGACTATGGTTTCTGAAGTTCGGTTTGATATGTTCCCGAGTGTTATTCGGAGAAAAATCTGATTTGCCTACTGTTTTGGCTTATAAATGATGGTTCGTTTTGATTAACCTATTAAGTCTTTGAAAATGTTTTAAGCTGTATTTGGTTACTCACGATTCTGTTCATGCATTCTGTGGTTACATTTTTTGCCAAGTCCCGGGCCGGTTATGTTATCGTGCGCACTATCTTTGTATTACGAAGTATGATGTGTCGGATTATGCCGCGCCCCTTTTTGGCGGGAACCGTGTATATATTATGGTGTTATGATGTGTCCGTACGGAGCCCTTTCGGTCGTGATAGCAAGATGTATATGCTACGTTATATGTTATATGTAAGGATTCTGGAATATGATCAGTTGGAATCAGGGCCGGTGGTGGGGCAAACCCAATGGTGGGGCAAACCCAGTGATGAGGCAAATTCCACACTGGTTTAGGCCAATCCCACATTGGTTTAGGACAATCCCACATCGGTTAATAGCATCTCATATGATTGGTCATGATGTTATGATGTGTTACGGTAAGCATTTTGGCATTCTGATTATTATATTTGTCTTCTGTACCTCTGTTGTATGATTTGCATGTCAGACGCAAGCATTTTGGTATTCTGGTTAATATGCTCACTTTCGGTACTCCTTACTTCGGTTATGACCTCGATTTCTGTATTCCGTGCTTTGCATACTCAGTACATATTCCGTACTGACCCCCTTTCTTCGGGGGCTGCGTTTCATGCCCGCAGGTACAGACGCACAGTTCGGTGATCCGCCAGTCTAGGACACCTATTCTGCTGTTGGAGCGCTCCCTTTATTCCGGAGCCTACATTTTGGTATATATTCTTCCGTTGTATATGTATTTGTGTATTCAGGGGTACGGCGGGGCCCTGTCCCGTCATATGATTCTGTTGTTCTGTTTAGAGGTCTGTAGACATAGGTGTGGGTTCTGTATAGTTTTGTTCAGGTGCGTTGTGCGAGTTGTGTTTGGGCGGCCCATCCGCCTGGCCCTTGTCGGGGCTCGCGTGTATGTATGCTTGATACGTTATGTACATTATGACAGCCGTTCCGGCTTCTGTGCAGTATATATGTTTGTCTGCGTCGGTTTGGAGCCACGTCTGATATTTATATATGTATGAGTCGTTTGTATGCCGAATCTGGTTAATGAGCGCGTATGGGTGCCCAGCTCGGGTGTTATATCCCGTATTTTGCACGTTGGAATATTTTAAGTTGGATTGCGACAAGTTGTGGATAAGACTTTTAATTTCCGATTTTGTTTTTGTTTTAATGCACAAGTTGCATAATCATCTTTTCATTGGTATGGAGTGTTAAGGGTAAATTTGGAATAAGAAAAAGTTTGGGATGCTGAATAAGTTATACGTATTGTATGGAGTTTTGGACATATCCAGGTATGCAAATAAAGAGATCGGTATATAAAAGTTTTAGGTCTTGAAATAATTTCCGCGGATGAACGATGGATGCTACGGAGGGTCGGTTGCTATGTAGATCGCTTGACTTCGGGCAGCTTTATAAAGGGGCTTAACCCCTCATTTTCAGCCAAAAAAATCAGACCAAAACACATTCCAAATATTCTAGAAAATTCCCCAACCTTTCACCACTAACTTTTAGCCCGAAACCAGGTATAATTCTCAAATTCCGGTCCGTACAACAGATAGTTGTCGTTTTCTAAAACTGCGTATCGAGGCTTAAGTTCAAGGTGGAGGAGTAAATATATAGCATTATTATCGGGGGAAAGGTATGAATCTCTTTCTATTTGTGTTAATATTGGTTTATTTACGGAGAAGGAGCCGTAAAATCGTTATAAAATGGTTCCGTGATGGAAATATGGGACAAACACCATATGGAATGTTTATGAAGTATTTTGAAATTGGAAATATTATGGTTAATGTTGGTATTGTTGGAATTGTTGTTGGTGTAAATTATGAATTTGGAAGAGAAGAATGTGTTTGGTGTTGTTCTTGGGTTGGAGACAATTTCGGGTGAGTTGGGATATGGTTTTGGTTGTTTGGAAAAATTATGTGAATTGTTTAAAGCGTTCTTGAATATTGTCCGTATGGTTTTGGATTAGTAATCGAATGTATAAACGTTGATATTGGTTTGAATGTGAGTGAGGAAGTAAGTATGTCGGAATATTATGAATCTTTGTGAAGTTATGTAAAAAGAGCTACTAATGTTAGAAATGCATTTTGAATTGATTGTTGATGTTGTAGTTTGGTTGTTGGTATTGTTGTTGATGATTTGGCCGAGTTGAATTCTCGGGTTGTTGAATTTATAGGGGAAGTGCTGCCCAAATTTCTCGTAGATAAAAGTGATGGCATGAAATTGAATTCCTAAGTGTGTATGGCTAATGTTTGGTATGGGTTGATGTTATTGTAGATTTTGAGCAGCCGAGATTTGAGTTTGGATTAGCCTAGGAAGCAAACCAGGTATGTAAACTCACCTTTCCTTCTTTTGGCATGTCTTAGACGGGATTGAGGTATGACATGATTTGTGCCTCGGGGTAACTCCATTCTTAAGTTTCGAGTATGTTTGTGATTCATATTTGCTTTGATGTTGGCATCCTTAGTATGGTCGTCGTGGTTCGTATGTCTTTGATATGATTGGGTTTGAAAAGTTGTGTAAACGGTTTTACTCGAAAAGATCTTATGTCTAAAAATGTTCGTAACTTTCATGAACGGTATTGGATTGCTTTGAGCCCGTAAACGATTCTTATTTGTTTCTTGATACTCATATCCTTAATGCGGTCGAGTTATGATCCTTATGTCTTTTGTATGATTGAATTTTTAAGGTTTTCAAAAGAGTTTTGTTTTTAAAAGAGATTTGTTCCTAAACGATTTCGAAACTACGAACGACCGTAACTTTCAAGAAAGAGCTCGGATCGCTTTGATATCTTCGCAAACGATTTCATGACGAGTAATGATTTTAATTTTCATAGGCGGGCCGGATTGGGTTGACGCCCGTCCGTGGGTCCCGCGACTTTCTACGTTTGGTTTTAACGACCTACTTTTGAAAAAGCTTAATATGACTATTTTCCCGACCCCCGAGTATGATTACTTATTTAACTGTCGGGTTTGAAATAAAGACTTTTATATACATGATTTTGATACGTAACTATGGTTTCTGAAGTTCGGTTTGATATGTTCCCGAGTGATATTCGGAAGAAAATCTGATTTGACTACTGTTTTGGCTTACAAACGATAGTTCACTTTGATTATGTTGAGTCTTTGTAAGTGTTTGTGTTGTATATGATATTCCGGAGACCGCCGGGTTCCCGGCCGCGGTATGCGGTGTGTGTATTGACCGCTGGGTTCCTGGCCGCGGTATATGTGTATATGGGATATTACCGCTGGGTTCCTGGCCGCGGTATGTATATATGTGATATTACCGCTGGGTTCCTGGCCGCGGTATGTGTGTATGTGTGTATGTGTGTATGTGTGATAATGCCGCTGGGTATATGGCCGCGGTATATGTATGATATTGACCGCTGGGTATTTGGCCGCGGTATATGTGTTTGATTTTTCGCATATATGAGACAGAAATGTTTTCAAAGAGAGCGAAGCATTTGGCATTCTGATTATCGTATGTGCCTTCTGTACCTCTTAAGTATGATTTGTACGGCAGAAGCAAACACTTGGGTATTCTGGCTATTATGCACTTTCCGTACTCCCGACTTCGGTTATGACTTCGTTGTTTGTATTTCATGCTTTGCATACTCAGTACATATTCCGTACTGACCCCCTTTCTTCGGGGGCTGCGTTTCATGCCGCGCAGGTACCCACAGATGAGCAGATGATGTTAGCAGAAGATGTTCCGGCTGGATTGGCGAGCTCCATTTCCTCCGGAGTGCTGCCGAGTCAGAATGCTTTGTATGGTATTCGGAATTATGTTAGAGACCTTGCAGACAGTGTCGTGTGTATGAGATGTCCGTTTGTAAACGGCTATGTAAGCCGATGTTTCATTACGCATTGTGTTATGAATTTCATGTGTTTATAGATTTTATTTGATTTGAAAAAGACGAACAGTATGTTTGTTTTCCGAAAAATTTTCCTTCTGCATTTTGACATGTTTTGCGGGCCCAGTATGATTATGTGTATTATGAGAGTCAGCGGGTTCGCTCGGCCCTAAGTAAGGGTCGGGTGCCCATCATGCCCTATCGGAAATTAGGGTGTGACAAATTGGTATCAGAGCAGTTCGTCCTAGGGGTTGTCTGCAAAGTCGTGTCAAGTAGAGTCTTGTTTATGGTGTGTTGCGCGCCACATTTATAAACAGGAGGCTACGGGGCATCTAGGATGGTTACTCTTCTTTCACATCTGAGATCGTGCCATAGAGCCAAGTCATAGGAGATGGGACTCCTTACCCTGATTTGTGATTGCAGCTGAAGAATGATACCGATAGAAGGAAATGATTGATGATGTTGGGAAGTACAAAGCACGCAGGTAAGCACAAGTATGAAAGATATGTGTCAGGTAAGATATTGAAGTACGATTGAGATACAAGTTGAGGATTAAAAGGGAAAGTGAACAAGAAAGTGTAACAGGTGCAGTTTAAGCTGGCATACAAGGTATGTTCATTATTTTCGTACTGTTGTTGATGTTGGGAGCCCTGTGAGGCTGTGATATGATATGTATATATGTATGTTGGCCCTGTGAGGCATTGTTGGTATTTCCTATGATGCGAGTTTTGAGATAGTAAGAAATATAGACGAAACTCTGCCGAAATTTTCCCAGAAAAAAAAAAAGAAGAAGAAAATGAGATGTAGGTTTGTAATGCGACTTGAAAGGCCGCATTCACCGTAATGGTAAGATTTGAGTAAGTTGCGAGTATGGCTGACCTCGAGAAAGAAGTAATAGTATGATTAAGACAAGAGTACAGAGGAAGAAGTTGATCAGAAAAGAGTAAAGGGTTAAGAAGTGTTATACAATGAGGGTTGTTATGAAAATAAGTGAAGTCTAGTGAAAAAGTGGCCAAGGCTATGATGTGATACGCGTAGCTAGAATACGCGAGGCAAGTGTGAAACGGGAAAAACAAGCTATGGAACGAAAAAGGAAGGGTTTGAGTTAAAGATTAAGAGACTACACGAGATAATGTGCCTAGAATGTTACAAGTTGAGTAAAGGAATTACAAGAAGGAAAGGTTTAACCCGATATGTATTGGACCTTGTTATGTTGTTCGTAAAATAAGAAGGTTACGTACTAAAGACATGGCTTTTGTTAAGGATGCGTGGCGTGTAATAAGGTACGTGCGATGCAATAAGGTACCGTGGCGGCAGTAATAACGGGGAGGAAATGATTTGAGAAGTTGAAGAAGAGATGAAAAAGAAATATGATTGGTAGGTGAGAGTGCATGCTATGGTAATAAAGGAAACCCCTCCGAGACCCTTATAAGACCTTATGCGATTAGTTGAACATTCGAGGACGAATGTTCTAAAGTGGGGAAGTGTTATATCCCGTATTTCGTGCATTCGGATAATTTGAGAAAGTTGTGGCAAGTTAAGGGCAAGATCATTTTCAAGAATTATTTTAATGTACGAGTTGTTAGGAATATTATTTATGAACATTGGTGGTATGGAAATATTGGGAAAGGCCAAGGGTAAAAAGAGAAATTTGCAAAATGGCCAATGGAAATAATGTGGAAGGTTAGGGGCGAAGTGGTAATATTGAGAAAAGTCGAGGGGCAAAATGGGAATTTTACCTAAGGTTCATGAAAATTCCAAAGAGGCCATATTGGCCATGTGACAAAAAAAGGAAAGGAAAAAAAAAAGAATGGAAATGGATGACAAAATAAGTCATCTTTTCTAGAGAAAAATAAGAAATTTCTAGAGAGGGGCATGTGCCCCTCACATGATTGAAAGGGACTATATATATATATATACATAAGCTTATGTGGTAAGACAAAAAAAGATTCATTATTCAAGAGAACAAAAAAAAAAAAAAAAGAAGAGAGCAAGAAGCATGGGGTTCGGCCAACCCCATGGCAATTTGGCCAAGGGAAAACTTGTTCCAAAAATTATTTTCTTGTGGTATTTCTACTAATTCAAGGGTCCTCTACAACGTGGCATAATTGTTTCGGAAGATAAGTCATCCGTTTCGTCGTTTTCGTATTTTAGTCAAGTGAAGAAGTGGAGGAAAAAGGTAAGAATTCATGTTCTTTTGTATGTTGTAGAAGGCTTGTGCATGTTGTTGTATATAGGAATGAATGAAATTCATGAAAGCATGGAAATTGGGTGTTGGCCGTGCATGCATGTGGTGTGTAGGAACAATGGTGTAATTATTTTATTTGGTGATTTAGTTGTTGTAGTTGTAGATTTCATGTTTGTAATGAAAAGTTGATGATTCTAATTCAAGTTGTAATTGTTGGAAAATTGTTCTAGAAGCGGAGGTGAATTGAATGTAGTGTTCTTGTACTTATGAGAAATAATGTTGTTAGTATGTGTGAATTGTGGTAAAGTTTGTGAATTAAATGAAGGAAGTGTGTTGTTGTGGTTCTTGTTGTGTTTGGAAGGTTTCGGGTGAAGTAGAGTGTTGGTGGAATAAGTTGAATATTTTGAGGATTGATTGAAATGCTTTTGAATCGTGTTGAATGATCTTGGATTAGTACTTGAATGTGCGAACAAATGTGAGTTGAATATAAATAAATTGTCGTGGAAGTTGTAGAACGAAGTTGCTAATGTTAGTATGCATTTTGAATCGATGGTGGATATTGTTAGAGTAATTGTTGGAATTATTGTTAATAATGTGGCCGAGTTCCATTCTCGGATTTTCTGTGGTATTGTTGGCCGAGATAGAATCTCGGGGGTGGTATATTTACAGGGGAGGTGCTGCCGAAATTTCGGCAGAATGTAAGTAAAGTTATTTGAAAGATTAAGACAAGAATTGCTTAAGATTGAGTTCTTGAAGCTTTATCATTAATATTTGGTAAACGTGACCATTTGTAGGTTTTGGAGGAAACGGGATTCTAATTTGGAGAAGCTTAAGAAGCGGAAAAGGTATGTAAGGCTTACCCTTTCTTTCTCTTGGCATGTCCTAGATATACTAGGCTTGAATTTGGACCTTGGGGATAACTCTACTCTTCGGAATCCACGTCCGAAATTGCCCCTTTTTCTTTCAGTAGAATTGAATTAATTATGTTGCTAATGGTTGGAAAAGTTGTCTAAACACCTAGAATATGAACTAATGGGACCCGACTACCTTAAAACTATCACGAGTGATATTATGAAGTGTAAAATACGTAAATTGGGTACACCACCTCATTTGACCCGAAGTGGGCCCACAATCCCCGAGATTTAATTGTATTGTTTTATTTGCCTTATTTCCGTAAGATAATTAAGGAAACCTTTGACTATCATTCCGAATTTGATATAAGAATCTGGTAACTCAGATATAAGTATTCCGGTTGGACTATTCTGATATGACCGCTTCGGTACGAATGATCCGATTTGAATATTTTGATAAAAGCATTCCGATGTAAATATTTCGACATAAGTATTCTGATATAAGCATCCTATTCTGATATATGTATGTTCTGACATAAGTATTCTAATCTAAGTATTCTGGTATATGCAATCCGATATGAAAACTCCGATATAAGTATTCTGATACGGGCGCCTCTGTAAGTCTTACGTTCTTCATGTACGATCTCGGATCGCTTAAAAAGTCCAAAGAGGTTTCTGTATTTTAAAATGCTCTCAACTTTCCGATACTAACTCGAAAGGACCCGAAACTTGTTCGAATCCTTCGATGTCGGTCGGTATACCTATTCATTGAGTACGGAATTTATGTGCATGTGGTTTCTCACTACTCGCTCGTGCAAGGCTCAATGTATCCGTTCCCTTTGCGTCTCGGGCCGGGATGCGGTATCGTGCGCATGCTTCGTATATGTATGCGTTCCCTTTGCGTCCGGGCCGGGTTACTATTATCGTGCTCTTCCTCCGCATTGTTCACCGCGTCCCTCATAGGCGGGCCGGGCTCGTTTATGCATATGATATTATGATCGATGATGTGGGGACGGTGGCCGGGATGGCATATGATGCAGTTCTGCTCACCGCGTCCGTACTAGAGGGCGGAGTTACTGTTACCGCGTCCTCCACGGAGGGCGGGATCTGTTATCGATATATGCTTATGATGATATATGATACGGTATGCATAATACGTAGTCTGAAAATAAGCATTTTGATATTACGGACACTTTAATGGCGATTTTGTAAGTCGGACTTGCATCTCGATTTTGATGAGGCTCTGCCTATTATGCCTCCGTACTCCCCGATTTTGATTACGAATACGTCGATATACCTACGTACATACGCTACATTCACGGATCTATCGGTATACTTACATCGTCTAACTTTCACGATTACGAATGCATCAAACGGCTACTGTATGTCTGACTCCGATTATGGGTATGTTCGATGTAGTTCGGTATGTTCGATAGTTCGTCCGATATATGACCTCGTCTGAGATTTCTGTACGTTCTGCTCTACGTCTGACGTGTGGCATCACCGGTGCGCTGTATTTTACGTACCTCTTCGGACATGCGATACGTAATTGTAAAATAAGCATTTTTAGTACTCTGGGCGACTTACTTACCCTCACCGTACTCCTTCGATATATGGGACGAGCATATGCAAGTTTGTGTATGAGAAATAGGCGTCTGGCATTTTGACTAATGTACTTATCTTTTAGTCCTGTTTGTTTCAGTTATGGTTTTGTTTTCCGTATTGCATGCCTTCATGCTCAGTACATATTCATCTTGCGGCCCCGCAGTGTTCGGAGGCTGCGTTTCATGCCGCGCGAATACTCCCGGATGATTGCGACCATCATAGGAGATGCTCCGGTTGGGTTGGCGGTTCCGAATTGCTCACGGAGTCTTCTTGCCAAGTCGGTACATATGTGATGTTTGATTCGTGTTAGAGACTTTGCAGACAGCGTCGTGGGTGTTGGTTGTCGGTCTGTAAGCGGCTTCGTCAGCCGATATGTCGGTTCGTGTTATGCATTGAACTTTGTATGATTATAAGTTGTTCGATTTGAAGGCTACGAGAAAGAATATTTCTGGAAAATTTTGCTATGTATTTTATCCTATTTGTTTTAAAAAAAAAGTCCGGGAGTGATTTTGTATGCGATAAGAGTCGAGGTTCGCTCGGCCCTAGGTAAGGGTCGGGTGCCCATCACACACTAATAAGGTTGGGGTGTGACAAAGTGGTATCGGAGCGAGGGTACGTCCGTGGGGTTGTACGCAAAGTCGTGTCGGTAGAGTCCGTTTATGATGTGAAGCGCGCCATATTTATAAACGGAGGCTACGAGGCATCTAGGAATTGTTGACCTTCTTTGTCATAGATCGTGCGATAGAGCCAAGTCATAGGAGAATGAAATAAGAAATTCCATCTCGTAAGCCTTACATACGACGGAAGGAGGTAAGTGTGGATAGATTTGACCGGTTAGAGGCCAAGGCGATTCCGGATGACAAGAATGTGATATGAAGTTATATACTCTGTAAGGTATTGATGGCATTCGCGGTGTACAGATTTCGGATAATAAGAGTTTGTGAAGGTGATATGGAAGATTGAAAAGGGCAAAACGGTAATTGCACAAGAAAGGACGTGTTACAAAAATGCCTCAGAATCTGTGAAACTTTGACTGGCTCTAGATTATGTAGTAAAGGGAATATGAGGAAGTGGACGCGATTATATCGGCATTAAGGCACCAAATCCCACCAAATTTCGGGGTTAAGCGTGCTCGGGGGGAGCAATTTCATGATGGGTGTTGTCACACCCTAGCCTTATTAGGGTGTGATGGGCACCCGACCCCACATCCGGAGCCGAGCGAACCCACAGATTCTTATTACGCACATAAATTTTTTTCAAATAAAGATAAAATGCAAAATATAACTTTCAGAAATATGCTGAAAATTCCATAAATGTGGGAACCAGAGACGAATGTGAAACTAGGTAGCCCAATGTAAATTAGAGTGTGTGGAGTGGTTAGAAACCCTATAAAAGTCATGTAAGCGGAGACGGACTAAACTAGCAGAAGAGGAAGGCATGTTGGACCTGAAGTGGATATGTTGAGCGATATGTGAGATATACGCGAAGGAGACCTCCCAGAAGTATTATAATGCACCATGAGGTCGGTTTAACATTCGAGGACGAATGTTCTAAGGGGGGAGGATGTTATATCCCGCATTTTTTGAGCAATCGGATGATTCAAGACAATTGCGGGAGGACAATAAGCAAGGCTATATTTTTATTTTGTTAAGCATATGAATGGCTTACGAGGAATTTAGAAGTGGAATTATTAAGAAAGGCTAGGGGCGAAAAGGGAAATTCGCAATATGACTCGGGGAAATACGGAAGAAGACGAAGGGCAAATTTGAAATTCGAAAAAGTTGTTTTCATAAATTGCAAGAACTAGCCCAAAATACAAAGTGGGCTTGAAGTTTTTTTTAAAAGAAAGAAGGGCCCAACCGGCCACATCTTGGTCCAAGCCCATGTGGGCTATAATTCATGTAATTAAAAGGATGACCAAGTCATATTTGTCCCATAAACCTCTAGAATTTTCAAGAAAATAAGAGCAAGACAAGAGAGAGCCAACTCCATAGGCCATTCGGCCAAGAGCAAAGGCAACAAGAAAATTTGAAAAAAATTTCTCAAAAATCATTTTCTACCAAGTAAAGGGTGCTTAACAAGGTGGAGGGTTCATTAGAGCAAGAAAAGCACAAGTTCATGCAAGTTGGAAATTCAAGCAAGTTGAAGAACTAAGGAAGAAGGTAAGAATTCACTTTCTTTTGATGTTGTGGATGGTTTTGTGTGTTGTAGCATGTTAAAAGTGGATGCAACTCATGGAAGGGGAAAATTTTGTTGTGGCCGTGAGGTGTAGTATAGACATGTGTGTGTGGAAATTATGTTTTACTTACTTTATCTAGTGTTTGGTTGTTATTGTTGTGGATACTATGTTGATAATGAAAGTTGAATAAATTTGGAGAGGTTGTAGTGTGCATGTTGGTGTTGGCCGTGTGGTGGTGGTGAAATATGGAAGAAAAGGAGTCAATTTTATGTAGTGTTTTGCTTGTTGTTATGTTGTGGACTCTATGTTGTTAATGAATGTCTAAGAACCTTAACGAAGTTGTGGTAATGGAGACTTGTTTTAGAAGTTATATGAATGGAATGTAATGTTATTGTATGCATGAAAGACAATATGATTAGTATGGTGTTGTTGGAATGTAGATTATGAAGTTGTTATTATTTTCATTGAAGTTGGAAAGTTTTTTGGAAGAAGTAGTAAATTGATTGAGTATGGAATTGTTAGTATTGTTGTTGGAATTGTGGTTAATAGTTTGGCCGGGTTTGAATTCGGATTGTAATTGATTAAAATTTGGTTAGGTTGAATGTTGAGGATGGTATATTTACGGAGGAAGTCTTTGCGAAATTTCGGTAGCCAAGTGTTACTTTGAGAACCCAACTCTAAATACCTAATGAAAGTTTGGGTAAATGTGACCAAATTCTGATTTTGGCGAATTTGCGGCGTGAATTCGGAATAGCAAAAAGGAGCGGAAAGAGGTATGTAAGGCTTCACCCTTCTTTCTATGGCATGTCTTAGACGTACTAAGTCGGATACGAGCCTCGGGGATAACCCTATTCTCGGAATCCGCACCTAAAGTTTCCCACTTTTCATTCGGTGTAATTGAACTAGAACATGCACAAAGGTTGAAAAACCTTCCCAAGTCTCTAGAACTTGCATAAAGAGGACCCGAATACTTTAAGATCCTCATAAGTAACGTCAGACACGTAACATATGTAAATTATGTACGCTATCTCATTCGGCCCGAGGTGGGCCCATTGTTCCAATTTTCCTATCGCCTCGTTTGACTTGTTTTTGGAGTAGAATCCTAAGGAAACTTTTGATCCTCGTCCCGATTACCAAACGATAGGTACAGCACTATCCTAATGTAAAATGTCTACGGTGACCGTGATAACGATAATGCTAAGAAAGAACCTACGTCCTTGATAAGTACGACAAAGATGATTCCTTAACTAAGGTGAAGAATATGACCTTATAATGATAACGATGGAGTCGAAAATGAGAAAATACTGCGGTAGATATGTTGACGATATGTTCTTGCTATAAAAATGAATATATGGAAATGTTAAATGATTTCTTGATATCTCAACTCTATTATAAGGAATGAGCTATAAAGGTTCTAAGTAGTGGAAACTACACCTTATAACCCCCCTAATTGATGTCTTTCTCATAATGACGCTTTTCGAAGGTAACCTCGCACTTATGGGTATGTGTATGTATATGTATATGTATATGTATATGTATAGGTATATGATACATGTATATGTGGGGAATGGGGAGGGCCGTTTCCCTTTGATTCGAGTGGATTCCATCCTGGACGCAGGATGCCCGGACGCGGGATATGGGAGAGCCGTACGCGGCGTCTGTATATGCGATGTATGATATATATGACATGTTGTATTGGGACACTGTTGGGGAGGGGGTGGGAGAGCGTGTATTCGGCGTACGTGGAATGTAAGAAAGAGAAATGCGATTTCTTTGAAATGTGCTTTTGTTGCGTATGCGGGGATACGGGACACGTGTTCGAAAAATATAGGCTAAGCTTGCGTGGTATCCGCCTACGGGGCATACACATGTACGGGTTACTTAAACCGGGATAAGCTGCGTATATCTATTACGGTATGACCTATACTGCATATTCATTTACTATGTTATCATTTATGCCTTACATACTCGGTACATTATTCGTACTGACGTCCCTTCTTGTGGACGCTGCGTTTCATGCCGCGCAGGCCAGCAGACAGACGGTTTTGGTTCCTAGAAGCCTCACCAGCAGCACTTAGCAGCGCTCCAGTTGTCCCGGAGCCTCACTTCCTTGGTACTATTTTGTGTATATGTATATTCGGGCACGACAGCACTCGGCCCTTCTTATGTATATGTGTACTATGTTTAGAGGCTCGTAGACAGATGTGTACAGTTAGATGTTTGTATCTTGGATTGTTCGTATTGCTGTATAACGTGATAGCAAAGTTTACTAGTCTATGTTCATAACGACGCTGCTAATGTTAATGTTCAGTTCAAAAAAATATACGGCATTGTTCATACGACTTGCTAAGAGGTGCAGGTAAAATGATAGGTAAGGGGTGCTCGGTACAAGTATCGGGTACTCGTCACGGCCCCTAGACGGGTCGTGACGGAATAGATATCTGAGCTTATCTGGTGCGAAGTAACCTGTATGTATTCCCCCGTGGCGGATACCACGCAATCTTAGCCCGTTTTTTCGAACACACGGTGTCCGGGGGGGGGGGGGGGGGGGGGGGGGGTCCCCGTGTCGTGCGTAAACAAGACATTTCGCAAACGATTTTTCTCTTTCTTACATTCGCGACGCCGAATACATCGGCTTCCCACCCCCTCCCCGACGGTGTCCCAATACAACATGTCATATATATCATACATCGCATATACGTACGCCGCGTACGGCTCTCCCATATCCCGCGTCCGGGCATCCTGCGTCCAGGATGGAATCCAGCTGAATCAGGTGGAAACAGTTGCCCTCCCCATTCCCCACATATACATGTATCATATACATATACATATACATATACATATACATATACATATACATATACATACACGTACCCATAAGGTGAGGTTACCACTGAAAAGCGTCATTATGAGAAAGACATCAATTAGGGTCATAAGGTGTAGTTTCCTCTGCTTAGAACCTTTATAGCGATTATTCCTTATAATAGAGTTGAGATATCAAGAAATCGTTTAACATTTCCATATATTCATTTTTATAGCAACATATCGTCAACATATCTACCGCAGGCATTTTCTCATTTTCGACTCCATCGTTATCATTATAAGGTCATATTCTTCACCTTAGTTAAGGAATCATCTTTGTCGTACTTATCAAGGACGTAGGTTCTTTCTTAGCATTATCGTTATCACGGTCACCGTAGACATTTTACATTAGGATAGTGCTGTACCTATCGTTTGGTAATCGGGACGAGGATCAAAAGTTTCCTTAGATTCTACTCCAAAACAAGTCAAACGAGGCGATAGGGAAAATTCGGGAACAATGGGCCCACCTCGGGCCGAATGAGATAAACGTACATAATTTACATATGTTACGTGTCATGATGTTACTTATGAGGATCTTAAAGTATTCGGGTCCTCTTTATGCAAGTTCTAGAGACTTGGGAAGGTTTTCAACCTTTTATTGCATGTTCTAGTTCAATTACCTTTGAATGAAAAAGGGGAAACTTTAGGTGCGGATTCCGGAGAATAGGGTTATCCTAGAGGCTCGTATACGACTTAGTACGTCTAAGACATGCCATAGAAAGAAGGGTGAAGCCTTACATACCTCTTTCCGCTCCTTTTGCTATTCCGAATTCACGCAAAATCATAAAATCGTAATTTGGTCACATTTACCCAAACTTTCATTAGGGTATTTAGAGTTGGGTTCTCAAAGTAACACCCATTTCTAAAATTTTAGGCATAACTTCCTCACAGAAATATACCATCCTCAACATTCAACCTAACCAAATTTTAATCAATTACAATCGAATTCAAACCATTTAAACTATTAAACCAATTCGAACAACAATACTAACAATTCCATACTTTCAATCAATTTTCTGCTTCCCGAAAAAAACTTTCCAACTTCAATGAAAATAATAACAACTTCATAATCAACATTCCAACAACACCATACTAATCATATTGTCTTTCATGCATACAAGAACATTACATTCCATTCATATAACTTCTAAAAAACAAGTCTCCATTACCACAACTTCGTTAAGGTTCTTAGACATTCATAACAACATAGAGTCCACAGCATAACAACAAGCAAACACTACATAAAATTGACTCCTTTTCTTCCATATTTCACCACCACCACACGGCCAACACCAACATGCACACTACAACCTCTCCAAATTTATTCAACTTTCATTATCAACATAGTATCCACAACAATAACAACCAAACACTAGATAAAGTAAGTAAAACATAATTTCCACACACACATGTCTATACTACACCTCACGGCCACAACAAAATTTTCCCCTTCCATGAGTTGCATCCACTTTTAACATGCTACAACACACAAAACCATCCACAACATCAAAAGAAAGTGAATTCTTACCTTCTTCCTTAGTTCTTCAACTTGCTTGAATTTCCAACTTGCATGAACTTGTGCTTTTCTTGCTCTAATGAACCCTCCACCTTGTTAAGCACCCTTTACTTGGTAGAAAATGATTTTGAGAAAAATTTTGCAAATTTTCTTGTTGCCTTTGCTCTTGGCCGAATGGCCTATGGAGTTGGCTCTCTCATGTCTTGCTTTATTTTCTTGAAAATTCTAGAGGTTTATGGGATAAATATGACTTGGTCATCCTTTTAATTACATGAATTATAGCCCACATGGAGGCTTGGACCAAGATGTGGCCGGTTGGGTCTTCTTTCTTTTAAAAAAACTTCAAGCCCACTTTGTATTTTGGGCTAGTTCTTGCAATTTATGAAAACAACTTTTCCGAATTCCAAATTTGCCCTTCGTCTTCTTCCGTATTTCCCCGAGTCATATTGCGAATTTCCCCTTTTCGCCCCTAGCCTTTCTTAATAATTCAGCTTCTAAATTCCTCGTAAGTCATTCATATGCTTAACAAAATAAAAATATAGCCTTGCTTGTGTCCTCCCGCAATTGTCTTGAATAATCCGATTGCTCAAAAAATGCGGGATATAACAGTTGACCCCCTGGGAAGTATGCCAAAATTTTCACAAATGTTGATCCAAGAAACAAATGAGAAATTAGAATGTACAAGATGGTTGGAGACTATAAAAGGAGCCACCTAGCACGCGACAGGCGAGATTAGAGAAGAGACAAGAAGTACGCTACGGCTTTGGAATTTGGATAGGCTTGAACTACGTTTGGAAGTATTTTGTGGATTAGTTGATAATAATTATGCATGTACATATGAATGCGTATGATGCCTCATTCGTGATCGAATTAGTAAACACGTGTGTGTCCCAACGTGAAGATTGTTGACGTGTAAGGAGCCCCTTAAAAGGGGAGAGAATATGTTATGTTGGATTTAACAAGAATGAGTATGAAGGAAAAAGGACAATTGTAAGAGGGATCCTCCCGGAGTATCATACTACCCCATGAGATCGATTGAACATTCGAGGACGAATGTTCTAAAGGGGAGGATGTTATATCCCGTATTTCGTGCATTCGGATAATTTGAGAAAGTTGTGGCAAGTTAAGGGCAAGATCATTTTCAAGAATTATTTTAATGTACGAGTTGTTAGGAATATTATTTATGAACATTGGTGGTATGGAAATATTGGGAAAGGCCAAGGATAAAAAGAGAAATTTGCAAAATGGCCGATGGAAATAATGTGGAAGGTTAGGGGCGAAGTGGTAATATTGAGAAAAGTCGAGGGGCAAAATGGGAATTTTACCTAAGGTTCATGAAAATTACAAAGAGGCCATATTGGCCATGTGACAAAAAAAAGGAAAGGAAAAAGAAAAAGAATAAAAATGGATGACAAAATAAGTCATCTTTTCTAGAGAAAAATAAGAAATTTCTAGAGAGGGGCATGTGCCCCTCACATGATTGAAAGGGACTATATATATATATACATAAGCTTATGTGGTAAGACAAAAAAGATTCATTATTCAAGAGAACAAAAAAAAAAAAAAAAAGAGAGCAAGAAGCATGGGGTTCGGCCAACCCCATGGAAATTTGGCCAAGGGAAAACTTGTTCCAAAAATTATTTTCTTGTGGTATTTCTACTAATTCAAGGGTCCTCTACAACGTGGCATAATTGTTTCGGAAGATAAGTCATCTGTTTCGTCGTTTTCGTATTTTAGTCAAGTGAAGAAGTGGAGGAGAAAGGTAAGAATTCATGTTCTTTTGTATGTTGTAGAGGCTTGTGCATGTTGTTGTATATAGGAATGAATGAAATTCATGAAAGCATGGAAATTGGGTGTTGGCCGTGCATGCATGTGGTGTGTAGGAACAATGGTGTAATTATTTTATTTGGTGATTTAGTTGTTGTAGTTGTAGATTTCATGTTGGTAATGAAAAGTTGATGATTCTAATTCAAGTTGTAATTGTTGGAAAATTGTTCTAGAAGCGGAGGTGAATTGAATGTAGTGTTCTTGTACTTATGAGAAATAATGTTGTTAGTATGTGTGAATTGTGGTAAAGTTTGTGAATTAAATGAAGGAAGTGTGTGTTGTGGTTCTTGTTGTGTTTGGAAGGTTTCGGGTGAAGTAGAGTGTTGGTGGAATAAGTTGAATATTTTGAGGATTGATTGAAATGCTTTTGAATCGTGTTGAATGATCTTGGATTAGTACTTGAATGTGCGAACAAATGTGAGTTGAATATAAATAAATTGTCGTGGAAGTTGTAGAACGAAGTTGCTAATGTTAGTATGCATTTTTGAATCGATGGTGGATATTGTTAGAGTAATTGTTGGAATTATTGTTAATAATGTGGCCGAGTTCCATTCTCGGATTTTACGTAGTATTGTTGGCGAGATAGAATCTCGGGGGTGGTATATTTACGGGGAGGTCTTTCTTAGAAATTTCGGCGTAATGTAAAAGTAAAGTTATTTGAAAGATTAAGACAAGAATTGCTTGAGATTGAGTTCTTGAAGCTTTATCATTAATATTTGGTAAACGTGACCATTTGTAGGTTTTGGAGGAAACGGGATTCGAATTTGGAGAAGCTTAAGAAGCGGAAAAGGTATGTAAGGCTTACCCTTTCTTTCTTTTGGCATATCCTAGATATACTAGGCTTGAATTTGGACGTTGGGGATAACTCTACTCTTCGGAATCCACGTCCAAAATTGCCCTTTTTCTTTCGGTAGAATTGAATTAATTATGTTGCTAATGGTTGGAAAAGTTGTCTAAACACCTAGAATATGAACTAATGGGACCCGACTACCTTAAAACTATCACGAGTGATATTATGAAGTGTAAAATACGTAAATTGGGTACACCACGTCATTTGACCCGAAGTGGGCCCACAATCCCCGAGATTTAATTGTATTGTTTTATTTTGCCTTATTTCCGTAAGATAATTAAGGAAACCTTTGACTATCGTTCTGAATTTGATATAAGAATCTGCAACTCGGATATAAGTATTCGGTTGGACTATTCGATATGACCGCTTCGGTTTAATGATGCGATTTTGATTATTTTGATAAAAGCATTCCGATGTAAATATTTCGACATAAGTATTACGATATAAGCATCCTATTCGATATATGTATGTTCGACATAAGTATTCTAATCTAAGTATTCAGTATATGCAATCCGATATGAAAACTCCGATATGAGTATTCGATACGGGCGCCTGTAAGTCTTACGTTCTTCATGTACGATCTCGGATCGCTTAAAAAGTCCAGAAGGTTTCGTATTTTAAAATGCTCTCAACTTTCCGATACTAACTCGAAAGGACCGAAACCTTCATTACCGAGATCCTCGATGTCGGTCGGTATACCTATTCATTGAGTCCGGAATTTATGTGCATGTGGTTTCTCACTACTCGCCGTGCAAGGCTCAATGTCTATCCGTTGCGTCCGGGCCGGGATACGTTATCGTGCGCATGCTTACGTATATGTATACTTCCTTTGCGTCCGGGCCCCGGTTGCATTATCGTGCTCTTCCTACTGCATTGTTCACCGCGTCCCTCATAGGGCGGGCGGGCTCGTTTATGCATATGATATTATGATCGATGATGTGGGGACGGTGGCCGGGATGGCATATATAAATCTTTCACCGCGTCCCGTACTAGAGGGCCGGGTTCGTACGCGTCCCTCCTGGAGGGCGGGATGCGATTATCGATATATGCTTATGATGATATATGATACATTATGCATAATACGGTACGAAAATAAGCATTTTGATAAGCTCCGGACACTTTGATGACGATTTTGTAAGTCGGACTTAAATTTCGATTTTGATGAGGCTCTGCCTATTATGCCTCTATACTCCCCGATTTTGATTACGAATACTGTCGATGATATACCTACGTACGTACGCTCTGTTCACGGATCTATACGGTATACTTACGTACGTACGACTGCGATTACGAATACGTAGACACGACGTATGTCGACTCCGATTACGGGTATGTTCGATATAGTTCGGTACGTTCGATAGTTCGTCCGATATATGACCTCGTCTGAGCTTTCTGTACGTTCTGCTCTCCGTCTGACGTGTGGCATCACCGGTGCGCTCTGTATTTTCTGTACCTCTTCGGACATGCGATCTGTAATTGTAAAATAAGCATTTTAGTACTGCGGGCCGACTTACTTACCCTCTCCGTACTCCTTCGATATATGGGACGAGCATGTCCGGTTTGTGTACGAGAAATAGGCGTACGGCATTTTGACTAATGTACTTATCTTTTAGTCTGTTTTGTTTCGATTATGGTTGTTTTCCGTATTGCATGCCTTCATGCTCAGTACATATTTCGTACTGACCCCCTGTCTTCAGGGGCTGCGTTTCATGCCCGCGCAGGTACTCCCAGATGATTAGCAGCCATCATAGGAGATGCTCCAGTTGGGTTGGCAGTTCCAATTGCTCCTGGAGTCTTTGCCGAGTCGAGCACATATGTGATGTTTGATTCGTGTTAGAGACTTTGCGAACGGCGTCGTGGGTATTGGTTGTCAGTCTGTAAGCGGCTTCGTCAGCCGATATGTCGGTTCGTGTTATGCATTAAACTTTGTATGATTATAAGTTGTTCGATTTGAAGGCTACGAGAAAGAATATTTCTGGAAAATTTTGCTATGTATTTTATCCTATTTGTTTTTAAAAAAAAAGTCTGGAGTGATTTTGTATCTCGGTAAGAGTCGAGGATTCGCTCGGCCCCTCGTGTAGGTCGGGTGCCCATCACATCGTAATAAGGTTGGGGTGTGACAGGAAGGATGTTATTGTTATATCCCGTATTTCATACATTCGGATAATTCGAGAAAGTCGTGGTAAGTTAAGGACCAGACCATAATTGGACCTTGTGTGGTACATAAGTTGGTTATGAAATTTTGGATGTGGAAACATTGGAAAAGGCCAAGGGCAAAATTGGAATTTCAAAAAAATTAGTTTCATGAAAATTTCCAAAAGTGTGGACTAAGTGGGAAAAAAAAAAGAAAAAGGAAAGAAAATCACCAAAGTGGCCGGCCATAAGTGGGCCCCACTTGAGGATTGAAATAAATCATATGCTCCACTTTTATCTTGAGAAGATTCAAGAAAAATTGAGAAAGAAGAACAAAGAAGAAGGAGAGAA
>NW_026714542.1:0-22956 GCF_029784015.1 Lycium ferocissimum | reverse complement strand
ATGGTAGGAGGTGCCGCTCTCTGATTGGTTGGTTTGACGCATTCGAGGTGAGACCGTGGGCTACAGACTTGTTGAGAGATTCCTTAAATAAGGTGAAGGTGATTCAGGAGAAGCTCCTTCTGGCTCAGAGTAGGATAAAAGGTTATGCAGATCGGAAGGTTTGCGATGTGGAGTTTATTGTTGGTGATCAGTTTCTGTTAAAGGCTTCGCCCTTGAGGGATGTGATGAGATTTGGGAAGAAGAGTAAGTTAGACCCTATGAGGTAGCCTATGAGTTGGCATTGACACCAGAACTGGCGGGTGTTCACCCTGTATTTCATATTTTTATGTTGAAGAAGTACCATTCGGACGGGTCATATATAATCCAATGGGACTCAGTGCTTTTTGATCAATATTTTGCTTTTGAGAAAGAGCCGGTGGAAATCTTGGACAGATAAGTTAGGAGATTGAGGTCTAAAGAGATAGCTTCAGTAAAGGTGTAATGGAAGCACCGTCCAGTTGATGAGGCTACATGCAAGACCGAGATGGATATGAAGAATAGAAACCCCTAGTTTTCAATGATTCAGGTACTTTACCTTTTTTTCTTTTTGATTTGAGGATGGATGTTGGTTTAATTACCCCTAGTTGTACCTCATTTTCCCCCTAAATTACCCCTCTTGTAGTTTCATTTTGGTGTTTATGACTTGCGAGGATGGGTGGCATGGTCCTAGAGGCAATCAGATAGGTTTCAGATTGGTTTTGGTGATTTTGGAGGTTTCCAAGTTGAAGAAATGGACGTGTTTGATTAAAGTCAACACCGGGGGTAATTTCACCATTTTCAAAGTTTCGTCAATTCCACTAGGTCTGGGAACCCTACTCGAGTTGGACCGCTAGTGTGAGACTAGGCGAGGTCGGCTAGGGTTGCACCTGTACAGGTAGGTTCGCATGTGCATGGCTGCTCCTGCGTGGGTTCCCACGCACCTGCGCTCAGCGAGATATTTAGTGGTTTTCGCTTCTATAGAAAATTATTGGTAGAAGCGAGGATACACATGCGGCCATTCGTCCGCACCGAGAATTGCTGGACAGAATCCCATAAATCCCTAATTTGAACCTTATTCATTCTAAACCCATTTTTGAAAATATAAAGCTGAAATTAGAGATATTTCAAGGGCTCGATTCAAGTTTCTTCATTGGGGTTATTCTTAACCTTAATCTAAGTTTTTCTTAATGATTCCAATCATTATTTATCACTTGATTTCATGGCTTAGAATTTGTAGAATAAGGGTTTCTCCATAAATTGGGTTTTTGAGTAAATAATGAAATTGTAAGCTTAATTGCGAATAGATTTCCATGATTTTTAGGATTATGACTATTTAGACTATTGGTAAACTATTTTCACACTAAGATTCCAGTTTTGCCGTTGGGGCTCAGATTTGATTATTTTGGGTTTCATTTTTTTTTGTTATGGGTAAAAGCATGGAAATATGGATATCCATAAATTCATATTTTAAGGTAGAGTTCATATTTGATAGACTTTGATCGATCGGAAGCGCTTCGACAAGGAAAGGCTCCGGCTTGAGGGTTCATTGCTCATGTTCGGCTTTGAGATAGGTTATGGTTTATTGTTTAGACTCTGTTTGGAGGGAATATGTTGTCACGACCATATTTAGGGTCGTACGGGCACCTACCTTTCCCTCCTCGGTAGGCGAACCCTTCATCAGTAACAGAGTAATCAAGAAAAGACAATTCGAATATTCCAATAACTAAGTACGATTAACAGCGGAAATCAATTACCTAATAAACTCCAATATTTAAAGTATTTACAACCGTTAAACAATTAAAGACTCTTTTTAAGTTCTCATGACCTGGTCTAGACTAGTACAAGAGAAACTAAATGATACGGTTACAATAACACTATAAGACCCAACCTCCGTCCCTGAATGAAAGGGGAGGACGCCTTCAGATTAGGCACCACGCATCTCCGAACATGTTGCAATCAATCACGAAACACTCTACACCCAAAAAGGTGTGTAGCGAAAGCGATATCGGTACTGATTAACGAGTGCGAGTAAGTATCATAGGCCGACAATAGTTAGAAACACATATCAGTAAAAGAAGTAACAAATAAACATGTTCAGCAACTAACCAAGTCCTACGTCTATTTACCGCACAATATGATACCAAGACCCTTAAACTCATTCACCTTGCGCTAATAACCACAAGCCAGATCTACAACAATAGCATGACAAGCCATATATCATTAATACTATTCGTACTTAGTCTACATCCTTTAGAGGCCAAGCATACAACTGATCCTACCAGCGATCCACAAGACCAACCAACCAGTATAAGTCACAGATAATCGAAGACAAGTATACATCATCGCCTAAGTAGCATCTTATCCCAATTGTGTCAAGTCTCAATATATCAATCTGAATCCAACATCACAAGTAAACACCAAGTCATCTCAAGCAAGCCATAATGCAATACAATGCGATGATGTATGAATGTGATGCAATGCGATAGTGTATGAATACGATGCAATGCCATCCAAATATTGTGTAGACATGTTCTCCGGACAAAAATATCGACGTCTCGGTAGCACAACCCAGTGTGACTCGCGAAGTCTAACTGCCACCCACCCCGGATCTTTGCCCAACAGACAGACAGGACCCCGGATCTTTGCCCATGGGGGGTTCTCACCGGCACCACTCTGGGGACCCGCGGTGTCCATGCACTATCAATGATTCCGGAACTAACATCGGATATCAACCATGCAATCCACAATTTCGGGATGAACATCGGACATCGGACTCTCACGTCACTCAAGTGAAAGAGCTTTCTCAAATATCAATTTCACTCAATCAACAATTCTAGGATTTAAATCGGACATCGGACTCTCATATCACTCAAGTAAAACTGAGCCCAGCTCATAAAGTGTTTCATCAATATCATCAATATCTCAACAATGTATTATGAAAATGAGAGTGCGTGCAATGCATACATCAACACCAACAATCATACTCAATATCACAGGTACCTATGATAGGCACGGCAACGATATATCAGAATCACGAATACCAACAGTGGGTATGCCAACAATATATTCAAATCAAAATACCAACAGTGGGTATGCCAACAATATATCTAAATCACAAATACCAATAATGGGCATGCCAACGATATGTCCAAATAATAAATACCAACAGTGGGTATGCCAACAATATATTCGAATCACAAATACCAACACTAGGTATGCCAATACTATATCCGAATCACAAATACCAACAGTGAGTATGCCAACATTATCGTAATCAAGACGATAACAGATTTCAATATTTATCAACAACTCATGGCATCAAGCCGGCACAATAGAACAATCAAATCACAACACTATGGGGTGGAAAGCCCCAAACACACAACAGGCTAATCAAATTGATATAGATTATTACCACTTCACTAAATCAACCTATTAGCTTAGAACAATTAATCTCACCCTACCCTCACAATCATTCGTCGTAACTCAGTCTGGAACTCAGTCACAATCGTTGGTGCATTTTATCCTTCCGTTTATCAACTAGATTCACTATTGATAGCATAACACAAATAGTCACATACTACAGGGATTCTCATCATTAGACACAGAAAATAGGTATCACCCACTACTCCAAAGTCACATAAAATCCGTCGATGTTCAAGAAAATCACATCATACATCCTAAAGAATCTACAGGCCACAAGCTCGAACATACAAATCACACATCTATATCATCCTAGGATTCCATCCCAAATCTCCAATTCCTGCACATGCATTCTCCGTTTCTTCTAATACACGAATACGAGAAACTAACCGGAGTCTACCGAAAGGGAAGCCGTAACCTACCTGGCAGCCGAACAGGTGCCACGAACCCACACGTTGTCTTGTCTTTCGAAGCATCTCCAAATAATCAAACTCTATCATTTATGAATTCTATGCAAGAAACCATGAATAAAAATACCCATATTGGCTACTTTCTATTCGGGTCAAATTCCAACCCTTAATTTAGGAAAAATGGGTCTCAAGGGCAGAACGGGAATTTTATGACAAAAATACTAAATTCAATACTAAAAGGTCAAAACCCATTACTTTAATTATAAAAACACTCAATTAATTCTCAAAATCATCATTAATGTGAAAACCCCCAAATTTGGGTCTAAGAACCCTAACTTTAGTCCCACAATTTTATCACTAATAATGAAGAAATCATGTTTATATAGTTTATAATCATCAAATTCATGCTTAATGAACTAACGCAACCAATAATACAAGATTTCAACCAATAATACAAGATTTCAAAGCCAAGAACCCATTAGGAAGAAAACCCATAAAACCCTTTTTTTAGTCTTAAGCTTTTATGGAAAATTATGAATCTAACTAATCCATTCACAATATTTTCAAGAATATTCAACATTAATCTTACTATTTATGAAGACTCTAGGAAGCCAAATTGATTTTTGAACTCAACTCAAGAAACCCATTTAAAGACCCATTAGGTTCTAGGTGATTCTAAGGATTAAGAGAGGTTAAAGAACCAATAACAAGTTAGAGGAGTTACCTTCATGAAGAATCCTCTTGGAAACCCTAAAATTTTCCTCCACAAAGCTCCCCAATGAAAATAGAATAATAACTAGGGTTTTTGGGCCTCAAACATATAAAGTAGGGTCAGTCTCAGTCAACACCGCCACAGCGGTCAAATGGCCACCCCAGCGGTACCGCCCCACGGTTTGTGTAGACCGCTAGCTACGGCGGGCCAAACACACACTACGGCCGCGGCTATCCCACCGCTACAATGATGCCACTGCAGCGGTGCTGGTGCAGCCCCAGCGGACACCAGACACCAGAATCCCAAAAACCAAGTTTCATGATTTTCTTCTGAAATCTGACAATCATCCGAGGCCCGATACAGACAAAACAAATATGCAGATATACAAATAATGCACTACGAATGCACTCATGGCCTCAGAATTTCAATCGGAGGCTTTATTGACTAAGTCAACCCCGATGGCCTAATTATCAACTTTCCAACCCAAGTCCCAAAATGCAATCGGGTCCATTGGGAACTGAACCAAGCCCACCAATCAATCATAAATGATCATCCGGACCTCACAGAATCGACAGATTTTTGAAAAGGTCTGTTTACCCAAAAGTCAACCACCGATCAAACGGTTATCGCTTAAAGCCACATTTTCTAAAAGATGCTCCAAAACTCCAAAAGACGCCTAGGAAACCATGACTACTATCTTCTCAGGTCAAAATAGTTCTAACGAGACTCAGGAATGAGTCCACGAGGGCAAAAACAGAAGAATCACGGTAACAACAAAATGGGTCGTTACATATGTAGTTTATAAATATTGAAGGGTTAATTGGGCATGAAAGGGGTCCCACCTTAGTGACTGTGATGAGCACTTGGGTGGGTACTGGTGCATTTGTTCGGGTAGGTAATGTAAGTATTATATTGAGATGGGGAATGCATTTTAGGCCTACGGGCATGGTTATGGTGATAAATCCACTAGGTTCGTATGGTTGTTGATTATGTGGGCTATGATAGTCATGTTTGATGAATATTTGCAATTAGTTGACATTATTTACCTCATCACTCCATGACTCATATGAATTATGAAAGAAAGATGCATGTTGATATTCGAGTTGAATTGGTGTGATTCCTTGATGTACACTTATCCATTCTATACCTTCATGATATTTGCACATGATATCATGCATACACACATTCATCCATACATACTTTATGGAAAAATTGTGGAAAGGAGATATGAGGTGGTCTTTAAGGTTAGAAAAAGATAAGTTCGAGGTTACATATCTGCTATGATTTATGGGATCGAGTTGTACACTGCAACATATACAAACTATGGGATAGGGTTTCACTCCATAATAGGTATATGGACCTCGCGAGTCCCCCATGGGTCATTACTAGATGGAATGACCGCTAGCATGTGTGTACCACTATTGATATTGGCCAATGCATTGCATTCATACATCCATTCATCCATTTATTCAGATATTTCTCTTATGTTATACTTGCATATTAGAGTTATATGTGAGATACGAATTATTGGTTAGAATTAAGCATGACCTAAGTGGAGTTACACTAAGTAGTGTTTAGATTCAGACTTTATATGTTTTATTTATGTTTTATACGTGTTTTTCTTCATTTTCGGCCTCTGATACCTACAGAGTGCTAGTGGTTGTACTCATACTACACTTGCTGCACTTTCTTTTGGGTGGAGATACTGATCTTAATTTGGTTCTAGGCTATGTAGCTGATACCGAGGCGGTTTATTTGGAGATTTCAAGGTGAGCTTTCAATCATTCCAGCGGCCTTGGATCTCCCTTATATTTACTTTTTGTCTATTTAATTCTAAGATAGTTTATTTCTGTATTTAAGACTTTATAATATATTAGAAGCTCTTGTACGAGTTGGTTTAAATTTTGGGGATTGTAAAGACTAAGTTACATTTTTGTACTTATTTATATTATCAAGACTATTAAGTAGTATTTTTGATGTTCTTAATTGCTACATTTTCTTTCTTGTAATGATTGATGACTTGGATGGTTCGCCTACCGGAGAGATAGTGTAGGTGCCATCATGATCTGTGAAATGGTTCGTGAACAAAAGAATTAGTGTAATACACGAAAAGATGAAAGCAAGAACATCAAAGAGATAAAGAGGAAAGCTTTCTTATTCTTCAAAGTATGTTTTAGTATATACAATATGACTTTTCATCCTCTATTTATAGGATTACTTAGAGGTACACAATCGAATGTCATAAATGTGACATTAAGGATTTAGATCATGGAGGAAGATCATGTGGAATTATGGAGGTATAGGAGTTATAACCATAATGGTTAGTAGTAGTAAGGGGTATCTACATTATGGAGAAGATTAGTGGACATCCATATTAATCTATTAAATTTCATAACAATTAACCGTTTTTCCTCCGATTTAGATAATTGGAGTTTGATTAATGATTAAAGGTGTGTTTGTCATGAAGGAAAATACTTTTCCACGCTAGAAATTTTTCACTTTTAGAATTTTTTTTTTTTTTTGGAAAACGAGTTTCTTACTTATTTTCTGATGATTGGTAAGTAAGCAATAAAAGTATTATCTCAAAAAAATTTATATGTAATCTAGCAAAAATACTATGTGGGTGGAGTTGGTGAGGAGTGGAGGTTCAGGGGTGGTGTGTTGGGTTGGGCGCGTTAGGTAGGCGGGGAGGAGACAATAAACTTGAAACATTACTTATTGAACTGGTCTTTTATATGACGAGGCCGGTGCATATAGAAATTCTTGATCTTGCTTTGTCAAATTATAATACATTTTAAGATATCGTCCTACACAGATTGGAACATCCATGCTGTGGATTTTGACTAATCTTATTTACGATTTACGATGATCGATTTATGAGAGAGTTAAATTTTGCAAGATTTTGAACGGTAAACAACTAACTTAGTACAAATAATAAAAATTAGAATTGAAAGTCCTTGAATCCACTGGATCAGATTATTGTAATATAATTCCGATTCTATTATTTATTTACTCGAAAGAATAATTGCTTATTCCAAATAAAATTAAATTTTCACTTGAAACTAAATATTTAAAACACCTCTTTCAACTAGTGTAATTACATAAGGGTAGCTTACTGAAACAACTGTAGTTTATGCGCTCCTAACAAGCCATGGCTATAGTTTAGCTAATTACGGCTTGTATGTACTAATTCATTGCCATAAGGTGAATTCCACTATATTTAATTCGGTTGTATTAAATTACTTTGTATTCATTTGTAGCTACTTTTACATTTTATTCAACTCGGTTGTATTCTAACAACATAAATTCAAAAAATATAAGGATATTTGGTTGTATTCAATTCACTGTGTTCATTCGTTTTACGATGTATTCAATTTGGTTGTATACAAAAAACAAAGACTCAAAAAATACAGGCCAAAATACAAAAAAGATCTTCAAAACACAGAAATACATGAAAAAATACACTGTATTTATAGTGAAAAGTGACGAACACACTCTTTTCCTCCCAGATCTGAGAAATACAAGAAATAAAATGCCCTCAGATCTGAAAAAATATAATTGGTTTGTCATGGATTCCTGCCAGAGATAATGACAGCAGTGGAGGTGAGGACGAAATCAATCTACTGGTGTTAGATCGCCAGAGACACCAAAACTCCGAAGGTTCCAAGGTGGTCTAGTCGGTGGAGATCAAATAGTGATTCGAACAGAAAAATAAAATACCTAAAAGAAGGAATGATATTAATAAAGAGGTCAATCCATGAAAGTTCAGTGGGGGTTGGTTTCTTGGGATTACCGAAGAAAAACTGTAAGGAATAGTACATGCTTGATAATTAGACACAATCAGTGTTATCAAGAAATATGAAGAAGAGGAGAGGAACGACGACCAGGAGAAATGAGGGAGAAGAATGAGATTTTGTTCTCAATGTATTTTTCTCTCTGGTGTAATATTATTCTTTAAATATATAGTATAGCTATGGTAGGTAATTAAATACATACTATAGTTACGATGTGTAATTTCTTTAAAATATAGTTACTGTAGGTAAATACCTCTTAGATTTTATCTACACCATGCAAAATTTCTATTTAATAATTTACAATTAGTGGTACAAAAGCATATATTTTTTTCTCGCCTGAGTTGTACCAATGATAATAAAAACCTCTTCGATTAATTTTTGATGAATCAGTAGACTTAATCACATCACCTTTTTCCGGGATGATGTAACGACCCGGTCGGTCATTTTGAGAATCGATGCTCTATTTTGTGTGTCGTCTATTGCAGAAGCTCTGTAATAATTATTTTGACTAGTTTGCAAAATTTGAAGTCAAACGAATATCATTTAGATGTCCACTTTGGGAGGAGGTTTTATTTTGAAAATCTCAATATTTAATTATTTAGATTAATTTATCATTTTGGGAAACATACCTGATTGGTGAACTGGAAATTTTGGTAGATTTGTAATATTATTTATGACCTATAGAAATTGATGGAGCTAATTTTAGCATTCATTTGGTTGGGTTTTGACAATTAAGTCAGTTTTAGTATTTGATATACCTATTTATGGTGAAAGTATGGTCACGGGAAGAAATAAGACTCGGGATTGGAAATTTGTTCATTTTCTTAGCTTCGTATTGATGTTTATGACTTGCGGAAATGGATGGCTCGATTCCTGAAGCTTTCAGGTGAGTTTGGATAAGGAAAGGATATTTTGGAAATCCTTAAATTAAGAAATGAGAATGGTTGACAAAGGTCAACACCAAGGGTAAATGAGTCTTTTGGAAACTGCTTAAGACGATTTGATTAGGTCCGGAATTTGATTTATGACTTAGTTCAGTCACTGGTTGGTTCTCGAGGGGTTCGAGTGTGATTTGGGTCATTGGTTAAGAAACTACTTAAGTTAATAATTGGAGTTGACCAGGGTCAACTCTAGGTAAAGACGACCCCGTGTTAATATTTTGAAAGTTATTAGAAATTTGTATGATGGTTTACGACTTGTCCGCAAGTTTTGGTGAGATTCCGATGAGTTTCAGATAGATTTGGCCTGTGTCGCACTCATGTTTGAAATTTCGGCATTGTTTCATTAGGCATAAAGGATACCATATTTAGCAAACGAGCTCCTAATGGTGTTTCAATTGGCCCATTAGATTGGTGTCGTGATAGTCAGCAAATGAGCTCCTAATGGTGTTTCAATTGGCCCATTAGACTGGTGTCGTGATTACAGAATCATAGCAAAAACAATCATCAAATTTGTAGGTCGTATGAGGAGTTATGGCCATTTTAGTGTCAGAGAAAATTGGTGTTCTAGTGTGGTTGCAGTAGCAGAAAATGGGCCGCGAAAAAAGGACCGTTAAAGTGGAAATAACCTGTGGCACCCCCGGAATCCGACCTTTAGCTGAGGAAGAGGAAATCACTGAGTTAAAAATTTAAGACTTTGTTCATTCGGTATTTTCATCATATCTTGAGTTTTAGAGCTCCTTTTGAGGTGATTTCACGGCGTTGCTCTCGTCTCAATGAGGGCGTAAGTATCTACCTTTATTTTGGTGTTTTCCCATAATTATTTCCATTAGTTATCGATCTTATCTGTGTTTGGGTTGTAGAAGTTTGTGTTTTGAGCCCTAAGGATAAGAGAATAAAAAAATCTCGATTAGGGGATCGACTCATGCATGGAATTGGTGATTTTCTGGATCTAGACTGTATAATTTATGGAAAAGGGCCTAAAATGCCCTTGAACTATAGGATTTGATACAAAAATGCCCTCCGTTTAACTATCCGCTCTAAAATGCCCTCGTCGTTAACCTATTAGGCCTAAATTGCCCTTGTTTTTAATGGCCCCATCTAAAAATATAATTAAACAATTCATTTATTACGTGGCATTATTCTATTGGCTAATTTTAAAATAAACTTAATAAATTAAAATTCCAAATCAAAACCTAGATCCACCTAAAACCCATACCCGCCCTGCCTAAATGCCCCATTAATTAATTAAAATTGAAATTGAGTTTTTAGTTATGGGTTTATTCATTTCTGCTTTTTTCTTTTTCTTCTTCGTTCTCCGAATTTGCCAATTTGTTGGGATTTTGTGGAAATTTAGTTTCTATGTTGAAGCATTTTCATGGTGAGTTTTGTTGTTTTTCCTCTGCTTCTTTAATGTAGGTTATTCTTCTTCTTGTAAATGTGCTTAAGTTGTTGACATTTGAGGGAGAATTTAAAGGCTAGAGATTTGCTGCTATAGCACTGATTATTTTGTGATGCATAGTGGAGTGAAGTTTTCAGTAAATCCGTACCGTTGTTAGTCTAATTTTTTGGTTATGAGTTTCTTTGTTCTGCTTTTTTTGGTTATGGGTATCTTTGTTCTGCTTTTATTGGTTCTTGGAATTTGCGGATTTGATGAGATTAATTTGATACAATTGGTGATGAAGATGATGAACGGTCTAAGGAAGTTGAAGAAAATAGAAGATTATTAGCAATTCATTTTAGTTTAATGGGGCATTTAGGCGGGGCGGGTATGAGTTTAGGTGGATCCGGATTTTGGGTTGGGATTTTAATTAATTATGTTTATTTTAAATTTATCCAATAGAATCGTGCCACGTAATAAATGAATTTTTAATTTTATTTTTAAATGGGGCCATTAAAAATAAGGGCAATTTAGGCCCAATAGGTTGACGGCGAGGGCATTTTAGTGCAAATAGGTGAACAGAGAGTATATTTGTGCCAAATCCGACAGTTCAAGGGCATTTTGGACCCTTTTCCGTATAATTTATGGGTAAATCGATTTTTTTTATATAATTTTAGTTTTGCCCTTGGGGACTCGCGGTTGCCTTTTTAGTTTTGGTTTTGGATTTCGAATTAAAGCATAACAATATTGGTATCATTGGATTTGTTTAACATCGTAGTGTATTATTTGGATATATTGAACCCAATTTTGCAATGAAATTACAGTTTGACCTTCGAGGCTTGGGATAGGCTTTATGGGTGCCTTTTTGGACTCGAATTATTATCATAGCAATATGGGTGTCTACGAACTCGTATACTTACGTAGATTACGTATTTTAACAGTTTGGGATCATTTGGAGGCTTTGCAGAAGGGCAAGGCCGTGTGGTTGTTACACCTCGGAAAATTTTCTGTTAGTGCACAGTGAATGCTAATGAAGAGCACGAAGTATATGATGTTTCAATAAGTAAGAAATAGCATTTGATGTTTCTAAATAAGATTTGAAAGGCATTCGATGTTAGACGAGAAAGTGGCCAAGAGAAGGCAATGTATACGATAAGTATCGGATTGGAGATCAAACGAAACGACGGGATCAACTTTGGTGAAACAATGGGTTTCACGGCCATGTTCCACGGCCCATATAATATTCCACGGACCGTGGATGGGTCCGTGGGACTGGAAGCGGAGAAGGTGGATGGCTGGTCGTGAACCACGACCAGTTTCACGGCCAGCATTATGTTCCACGGACCGTGGAACAGTCCGTGGAACTCCCGACGGGCTGAAATGTTCCAAGTTTATAAATGTGATTCTAACTTCATTATTTCATTTCCAACACTTCTCCACTTCTCTCTAAAGTCTCTAGGGCATCACATATATTTCATGAACAAGAATCCAAAGGAAATCAAAGGTTCTTATCATCAAACCAAGTGAATCAAAGTAAGAAAACCCATTAAAGCTCATCAAAAACAAGGAATTCAAGTGAAGGAAAATCTAGGGTTTTGCTCAAGTGAGGTATATGCAACCAAGGCTCAATCCTACACCATCTAAGGTAAGTTTTATGATGTTTCCATGTTGTTTAAAGTATTTGGAAGTTGAAACACTTGGATTACATAAGGAAATAGGAAATGGGTCATGAATGTGTGAATAGTATCACTTTTGAGTAAATGTTTGGAATGAGTTATGATTCTTGATACATTATGGATATGATCATGTTATAAATGATATTGAGAGTATGTAATCGACATTGTATGTGAATGAACGTATTGTCGAGATATGACGATGAATATGGATGAATTGAAGTGAATTGTGAAGTAAGAGTAATGTAGTTGGCTAAAGGCTATTGTGATGATAGTGTGAATGTTATTATTGATGTTTGGGCGTTGATATATGTCACGACCCAACCCCGTAGGCCGTGACTAGTGCCCGATCTGGGCACCCAAACACACCTGTCAAACAGAACCACACACGGATGGCTTATATATACAATATCAAACACTGCCTCAAATCATATCAAACTGTCGCAACATATTTCAAACGCAACCATGTATATAACAAAGCCGACAAGGCTATCGAATGGCACGACGGCCCAAAAACATATACAAATGCAAGCCGACAAGGCTGCCACGGCGACTGGGATCGCCCCAAACATAACATATACAAACACACCTGTACAGAATAGGCCTAACCCACATACATATCCACAGACCTCTAAACAGACAAACGGAATCATATGACGGGACAGGGCCCCGCCGTACCCCTGAACAAATGTATACAAATGCAACAGACGAATATATACCAAAATATGGCTCCGGAATAAGGGGAGCACTCCAACAGAAGAAGAGGGTGTCCTAAACAGGTGGATCACCAAATTGTGCGTCTGTACCTGCGGGCATGAAACGCAGCCCCCGAAGAAAGGGGGTCGCACGAAATATGTACCGAGTATGCAAAGTGTAAGATATAGTAATAAATACGAGTAATAGTCGAAACGAAGTATGGAAAGTAAGTACATATCCAAAAGTATCAAAATGTTTACTTTCAAAATACAAATCATGCATAGAGCACGAAAAATATGGTCGCCCGCCCGTCAATGGCGCCATAACACAAGATAACACCAGAAAGTTTCAAATCTCCGAATCCCCATCACATATCACAACACAAAGATAACGCCAAACACAGCATAACGCCAAATATAAGTGGAACCCGGCCCTCGAGCGAGGAACTCGGTGAACCATAACACAGCATAACACCGGAGTATATCATAATGCGCACGACAACAGAACTGGCCCGGGACTCGGCGAAGGATATAACAGAATGCACGAGCGGAGTCGTGAGTAATCATATGCATAAAATTATTGTCATAAATCCAAAAGATAAGTAACACAGTCATATTTGAAATCGGAATAATAATTACAACATATTCTTTCAAAAGTTGCCGAAATTACATAAAAGGGCATCGCGGGACCCACGGACGGGTGTAGACCCGAGCTGGGCCCGCCTATGGAAAACATACTCATCCTAGATCATACAAGCTTCTATGAAAATTTCAAAGCAATCCGAGCTTTTCTGTGAAAGTTATGGGCGTTTGTAGTTTTCGAATCGTTATAGAATAAATTCTTTTAGAAATCAAACTTTCATGCAGCTTTGGTAAACTAGTAGTTCCAAGGACATAAGGATCAATATTTCATCACATCAACATATGAATATCAAGAGACAAATGCGTATCATAGACATGCTCGGATTGCGGGAATAGAGTTTCCTCGAAGTTCGTGTCATAGCCTATTTTAACTAAGGCATGCCAAGGAAAGAAGGTGGCTTTACATACCTCAAACGCTCTCCAATATAATCCAAGCTCAAGCTAAATTCGACCTACGCCTCGGGCTGCCCAAGGTCTACAACAAGTCATAATATGCCAAACATTAGCTATAGATATTTTGGGCATTTAATTCCAATTTAGCCCTTAATTCTACGTAAATTTGGGCAAAGATTTCCCACGTAAATAGGCCACCCCGAAAATTTAACTCGGCCAAAATCAACAACAACAACAACAACAACCAACCTAGCAACAACAAAAACCAATCCGGAAGACAATATAACATTAATAGCTCTCTTTCACATCATTCAATAACATTCAATATATATGATTCAACGGCTTACGCTCAAGCCAACATTAACGCTTATACATTCAAATACTCATCCAAACCCATATCAACAACATGTAAAGACATTCCAATCAATTCATACAACATTTCCAACAATCCAAAAATTGTTCCCATCCACCCGAAAACAGCCCCCAAACCGAGAACCTCACTTTAACCCATTCCTTCTTCCCAAACCATGATTTGCATCCACAATTCACATTCTACAATGCTATTCTCATCAACATACAAATTACATTAAATATACAAGAACCTCCAAATCAGTCCGCAACAATTACAACATCAATTTGAGTCATTAAACATTCATTTCCAACATAGAATTCATAACGACGACGACTAAAACATTAAGCGATATCAATTCGTTCATTGTCATATAATATGACCCATTTTGACCAACACTACACATATACATATATGGATGATTCTCAATCGTTCTTCACCTTACAATGATCATAATATGCTAACTAGACATTAATTCATAGTTTCAACACAACACAACACAACACAACACACACATACTTACACGGCTCAACACTACATTCACCACCTCCACTTCAACATGCCATATTTCATGAATTTCCTTCATTTTAGCGTACTACAACATACATACAACCTCTACAACATATAAAATATAATCAACTCTTACCTTTTCTCTTCAATTCCACACGAGGCTAGGGTTTGAAATAATGAAAATTAGTGGGTTGATCGCTCCAACGACGCTTCCACGCTACTTAGGGACCTCAAAATAGTGGGTTTGTACCAAGGAAATAATTTTAGAAGGGCTTGAAATGGGACTTGATTTTTCTCAATGTTGGCCGAGAGCTTCTTGCTCTTCAACTCCTTGTTCTATTTTTTTTTCTAAGTGTGGAAGTGTAAATGAAGACTAGTGGTCATCTTTTGCCATTATATGAAGTGTACAATTTCCCTTGGCCCACACCATGTGTTGGACCAATTAAAATTGTCCACACATTGTGTGGGCCAACACCCACACTTACACGGCCAACCATAGAAAATGGATGACTTTTTCAACTTTCAATTTTATCACTTTTGGTCCCAAATTCTCCTAATTATTCCATACCAACAAATTCGTGAACAACTTATGTCCAAAAATAAAATCGAAGGTCAAAAGTCTCGACTTTGCATCCCGGAATAGTTTTGTCCTTAACTTACCATAGTTAATCCGAGTTGTCCCAATGTACAAAAATACGGGATATAACATCCTCCCCCCCTTTAGAACATTCGTCCTCGAATGTTAGATTAACCTTACGGGTCATACAACAATTTGGGGGAGTTTCCTTTTCACTATTACAACAATTCATCCATCAAAAAACATAGTCAAGTAAGGAATTCGATTACCTGTAGGTACTGGAAATAGGTGAGAATACTTCTTCTTCATCTGCTCCTCAGCTTCCCAGGTCTCTTCCTCTCGGTTATTGTTCCGCCACAAAGACTTTAACGAAGCCACGTCTTTGTTCCGCAACTTTCTTACCCGATGATCCTATATGGCTATAGTCGCTCCTCATAAGATAGCTCCTCCGTGACTCGGATATCATCTACAGGAAATACTCTGGAAGGGTCACCAATACATTTACAAAGCATAGAAACATGAAATACGGGGTGTACCGCTCCCAAATCAACTGGCAGATCTAACTCATAGGCAACCTTGCCTATTTTACGAACAATCTGGTAAGGTCCAATATATCTCGGACTGAGCTTCCTTTCTTGCCGAATCTCATAACACCTTTCATAGGTGACACTTTCAGGAAACCCAATCGCCAATCAAACTCCAAAGGTCGACGGCGATTATCCGCATATGATTTCTCGTCGACTCGGGTCGCCAATAATCTCTCTCGAATAAGTTTCACCTTATCTACGGCCTGCTGGACCACATCTGGTCCAATCAACTCAGTCTCCCCAACCTCAAACCAACCGATCGGTGACCTACACTTTCTGTCATACAACGCCTCGTACGGTGCCATCTGAATACTGGAGTGGTAGCTGCTATTATAAGCAAATTCAACAAGTGGCAAATGGTCATCCCGCCTACCTGCGAAATCAATAACACGCGCGCAACATATCTTTCGGTGTCCGAATAGTGCGCTCGGCTCGTCCGTCGACCGGGGATGGAATGATGTACGAGACTCACCGCGTCCCCAATCCTCGCCCGAAAAGATCTCCGTAAATTAGCTGTGAACTGGGCACCTCTGTCGGAGATGATAGATATAGGAACTCCGTGAAGTCGCACAATCTTCCTGATATAAAGCCTGGCATAATCCTCAGCTGAGTAGGTGGTCCGGACCGGAAGAAAATGGGCTGATTTCGTCAGCCGATCAACAATAACCCAAACGGAATCATATCTCCGTGGAGTGCGAGGTAAACCTGTAATAAAATCCATATTAATGATCTCCCACTTCCACGTCGGTATCTCCATCTCCCCGCAATAGCCCACCGGCTTCGGTGCTCTATCTTAACCCGCCGGCAATTCGGACACCGAGCGACGAACTCTCGCTATATCTCTTTTCATACCATCCCACCAATATAAGCATCTAAGATCATGGTACATCTTCGTCGACCCTGGGTGAACAGAATATCGGGCATAATGTGCCTCGCCCATAACCTGTCGCCGCAGCCCTACAACGTCAGGCACACACAATTTGCCTCTGTGTAATAATACTTCACCGGATGTAAGCTCGAATGGGGTCTTTTCCTTCTCAAGGGCTGTGTCTCTGTAATGTGCCAGAATAGGATCCTCATACTGATGCCGCTTAATATCTTCCGTAATAGAGGATTCAAAGAATACCCCGACCGTAAACCCCAACATCTCCAAATCGCCAAACGAACTCCAAGACTAGCCAACTAATGAATATCGCGAACCATTTCTTTCCTCTCTGATGGCACGTCTGCTAGGCTGCCCATAGACTTGCGGCTGAGTGCATTTGCCATAACATTAGCTTTCCCCGGATGGTAGAGAATATCAACATCATAATCTTTCAAAGAACTCTAACCACCTCCGCTGCCGCAAGTTTAGCTCCTTTTGTTTAAATATGTATTGGAGGCTCTTATGATCTGTATAAATATCAACGTGAACACCATATAAATAATGTCTCCACATCTTCAAAGCATGAATAACCACGGCCAGCTCCAAATCGTGAGTAGGATAATTCTTTTCAAGTTTTCTGAGCTGCCGGGAAGCATAAGCTATCACCCTGCCGTGCTGCATCAACACACACCCCAAACTAATACCGGAGGCATCACGCAGAATCACATACCCATCCGGACCCTCGGGAAGAGTCGGACCGGAGCCGTAGTCAACTTCTCTTTTCAAAGAATCGAAAGCTACGCTCGCAAGCATCGGACCACTGAAACTTAACTCCCTTCTGAGTCAGCCTTGTCAAAGGCGCTGAAATCGAAGCAAATTTCTCTACGAATCTCCTGTAATTGTCACGACCCAACCCCGTGGGCCGCGACTGGCGCCCTACTTGGACACCCAAACAGACTTTCAGATCAAATCATCATAATTTAGCTTAGCTTAAATATCATATTCATCATTATTGGCAGAAGTGAAAATAAATACTATCTTAAGCGGTCGCGCGTACAAGAGTGTCACATCAAAGTCAGAGGGGCGGCGGAATATACATCGCGGATATATATGCACATATACAAACATAGGGGCCATTATGGCCACCATAACAAACGGACCGCATTCGATGCAAATCATGAACAAATCGAACATACATAGGACCCACGACCCACAAATATGACTACAGGCCTCTACAAATCATATCGGAATCATATGACGGGACAGGGCCCCGCCGTACCCCAAATAGTCAAATATACAGAAGCATGTACATCACAAAAGATATGTACCAATATATGGGCTCCGGATCAAAGGAGCACTCTGTAACGGCAGAATGTGTGGCCTACACTGACAGATCACGAACCTCTGTACCTGCGGGCATGAAACGCAGCCCCCGAAGAAAGGGGGTCAGTACGAAAGATGTACTGAGTATGTAAAGCATAAAGTACAGAAGTCCAAACCATAACTGAAGTGAAAAGTACAGAGCGAAAATACCGGATCAACATATATACCAAACCTGTACTGAAGACATATGTACATAATGCAAACAGAGATCATGCATCATGCATAAGGCTCAGGAACGTGGTCACCACTCCGACGCTGGTGCCACACACAAAGATACTCCAGAAGTGTTATACCTCGCATTTTGTACGTATTCGGAAAAATTGGAAATGATTTGGAATGGTAGGAATTAAGGTTCTAATTGGATTCTACTTGGTGTGCATGTGAAGTTAAGGAAACATTGACGTGGAAATATTGGAAAAGACTAAGGGCGAAATTGGAATTTTGGAAAGTGGTTTCATGAATTACCAAAATGTGGGCTAAGGATTTTGGGCTTGAAAATTTCAAAAAAAAAAAAAAAAAATGTAGAAGGCCAAGCCCAACCCATGAAGGGTGGCCGCCATGGCAACCAAAAGAATGGACAAAAATTTAATTTAAGTCATGTGACATGGTCACATGATAAGCTAAGAATAAAAGGGGGCAAGACTTGGACATTTTTCTAGAGAATTCAAGACAAATTGAGAAGGAGAAAAACAACAAGAAGAACAAGAGAACAACATTAAGGCCATTCGGCCAAGGAGGTGGAACACCAACCCTCCAAATTTTGATTCCAAAAATTATTTTCTTGCTATATTCCTACTAATTCAAGGTCCCTCTACAACGTGGCGCAATTATTTCGGAAGATAACCCGTTGGTTTCGTCGTTTGGATGAATTGGTGAAGTGAAGAAACTTGAAGAGGAAGGTAAGAATTCATCCATTCTAATTATGTTATGAAGGTTTGTTTGCGTTGTAGTACATGTAAATGAGAAGAATATATGGAAATATGGAAGTTTGCATGGTGAATGGGAATGCATGTATGTGGCCGAATATGTGTAGTGTAGCTATGTTGAATTTTATGTTGTATCATAGTTGTGGTTATTGTGAAATTAGTATTGGAAGTGAAAGTTGAACAAAAATGGGCTAGAGTGGAAAAGGTATGTTGGCCGTGAGTTATAGGGGGATGAACCAATGAGGAATCTATTTTGTTTAATATGTTAATTGTGTCGTTGTGATCCTTGCAGTGTATATGAAGGTAAAATGATGAAAGTTAGCGTTGAAATGGGATGTAGAAGTTTATGTCATCGTAGTATGATTTTATGTTCTTATGGAAATTAAGTTGTTAAGGTGTGAATTATGATGATTGTTGATAAATTTGGAAGATGGAAATATGTTATGAATATGTATGTTGAAGATTAGAAGATTTGGATAAATTATGACTTTGGTGGAAAGTTGTATATTTTGCATAATTTGCGTATATATTGTAGAAATGATATGAAATGCTTCCGAATGGCATCGCAACGATTTTGATTAATAATGAGCGTGAATATGATGGCATTGATTTGGACGTGTGAAGTCGGAATGGGAGTTATTGTATTATGTCGGGAAGTAAGTTAATTATGTTATGTTGTGGCTTGTAATGATTGTTGATGTTCTTGGTGTTGTTGTTGGGTTGTTGTTGACTATTTTGAGCCGAGTTGAAACTCGGGGGTGCTATATGTATAGGGAGGTGCTGCCCAATTTTTATAAAACAATATTGGCCAAAGATTGGAAATTGTGAGTCTCATGAATAGTAACTGGTCAATATGACCATTTGCAGATTTTTGGCGAAACGGGATCGGAGTTTCGACGAGCTTAACAAGCGAGAAAGGTATGTAAAGCTTTTCATTTCCTTTTCATGGCACGACTTAAGTGTATTAGCTTCGAATTCGGCCCTTGGAGCCGCTCCTATCTCTCGGAATCTGCATCTAAAATTGAGTCTTTTTCATTCAATGCAATTGAACCATAATGCCTGTTTTTGGATATAAGTGCGCCTAAACCTTCATACCTTTCGCAAATGATTTTGAATCGCTCTAAAACCTTCCTAGATAACTTTACGGAGTTTAATGTTTATGATTTCTGTCCGCCGCTCGGCTTGATCCGAGGTGGGTTCACTATTTCCGATTTTACCCTTTTGTGTTTATAACTTGTCTTCGAGCGGTTTTTAAAGGAAACGTTTTAACTACTCCTCTATTTATTACTTAAAAAGTGTTTTAAATATTCCGTTAAGTCCTATGATGCATTTTGATATGTACCACGAATCCGAACGTTCTGTTCCGACATAATCCTCCGTGATGTCTGAAAGGTACGTACTATGACTCCGTCCGATTTCATTGATTTGATTCGTTATTCGATATGCCTCATTGAGTCTCTGGGAAATATATGTGTCATTTTAATGCATTAGTTTCTCACTACTCTACTCGTGGATGCCCCAATGTTTCCCCCACCGAGCCCGGCCGATATGTTCTCAAGCGTATGTCTCGCATTGTTCGCCGCGCCCGTGTGAGGGGGCGGTATATACGTGCATGGGTTGTGGTGTATGATGTGCCATGTACGCTTATGCGACATCCGCGATTATGTTCGACGTGGCCACTTGGTATGTTATGATTTGTTTCGAGATATTCCCTACTCAAGTATCGTCGTGTTATGGCGCCGGAGAAGGGGGCGCCTCTGTTCTGTTCACCGAGTCCCATAGCGGGGCCGGCTTTTGCATATGTTTTCTGCATGCATTACTTATGATTTTCTGACACGCATTTTAGATTACCTCTGCCTCTCGTTTGTTTTCCGTACATACTGTTCTGATTTTAGTCTTATTTATTACAGTTTCTGCTTTACATATTCAGTACATTTTTCGTACTGACCCCTTTCTTCGGGGGCTGCGTTTCGTGCCACACAGGTACAGATGTTTGGTTCGCTGATCCGCTCGCCTAGGTTTTCTGCCATACCGTGAAGTGCTCCTTTGTCCGAGCCCGTATTTTGGTATAAAGTTCTCTGCGCATATGTACGTATTTATTACGGGTACGGCGGGGCCCCGTCCCGTCATATGATTATGTTTTTGTTCCGTTGAGGTCCGTAGACATGCGGTGTGGGTTACGCATATGTTTCGTGAGATTTGCGTACGTTTAGAGTTTATCTATGTTTTGTGACGCCTTATCGGCCTTCGTGCGGCATGCCCACTTGTCCTTGTTAAATTATTATTTCTGTTTGTCTTTAATATTTTGCTAATTTAGGGTAAGGTACGTATGAGTGCCCAACTAGGGCACGAGTCGCGGCCTACGGAGTTGGGTCGTGACAAGAAGGTTTCAAATCTCCGTACAAACCCCGAACATATCATATCACACATATCGTATCGTGACATATCATGTCATCGGAACAAATCATGTCATCAGCCATATCACAGCATAACTCCATATACGGTAACCGGCCCTATGGCGAGGTCTCGGAAACCGCAACACAGCGATACTTCCGAATTTATCATAGTGCGCATGATCACAAACCGGCCCGGGACCGGCGAACGAAATCATAGTATAGGCACGAGCAGAGTAGTGCAGAAGCCATATGCAAATACACAACTATATTCCAAGAATCGACAAACAGATACATATACATATTCGTATTAAGATCGGAAGGCTCAAAGTAAGTATCGAGTCTGTCAGAATTAATATGCAAAAGATGTGAGTCTTTAGATTTACACAACTTTCGAAAAATACTTCATAAACTATTTTCTGAAAATTTAGTGTCGTTCATATTTATAAGCTTTCAAATAACTTATGGATCACACCAAACGGAGTCTTCAAATTCATAGGCGAAGGTCCTCCCTTTATATCATACAAAAGTAGATTAAGTAAGACTAACGAAAGAAATCTCGGGCTAGTGGGCCCACCTCGGGTCAAGTCGAGGTGGCGGACATAAATTATGAACATTAGACTCTATGGAGTCATCTATGTAAGCTTCAAAACAACTCCATCACATTTGCGCAAATTATGGATATTCGAATAGTTTTTCCAACAAAACATAAAGTTCATGATTCAATTGTACTTGAATGAATAGTAACTAAAATCAAACTCGGGTTTCGATGAGCGGATAACCCCCGAGGCTCAAATTCAAACCTAGTATATCTAGGACATGCCAAAAGAAGAAAAGGGATAGCTTTACATACCTTACGTGCGTCTTACGCTCGCTTAAACTCAAATCCCGTTTGCTTCAAAATCTGCAATTGGTCATAGTTGCCAAATATAGGTTTCAAGCTTTTATGCATTCAACTCAATTCCATATTTGTCTACCGAAATTTCGGCAGCATTTCCCCTATAAATTCAACATCCCCGGACTTAGCTCGGCCATAATATCAACAACAACAACCACAACAATATCAACAATACCAATAATCAACCGAAACGCATTTCTAATAAAATAGTCTTTTTCCAACATAATGCAACAACTTCTATTCTTAACTTCACATTCCCAACTAACTTCAATATTTCCATATTCATTTACTAATCAAAATCATTCTATCATAATCCGGAAGTATTCCATATCATTACACAAAGTATTGCAAAACATACAAAAATTCCACCGAATTCATAATTCATTCAAAAC